>NW_008468441.1:0-965 GCF_000622305.1 Nannospalax galili
AAACTGGGAGGACCTTAGAAAGGCCCAGAAGGACTGGGGGGAGCTTAAACTAAGTGGGGTGACCTGTGCAGAGGCCCTGCTGTCACAGATTAGTCTCTTCAAACTCCAGAGCCTCTTTATAGAAGTAAGGATAACTTCTGTGGTGCGGACCTGCAGAGCCCAACTACCTGGTAGGTAAAGGCAGGGAGATCCAAAATTCAAGGCCTGCCTGAGCTACAGAATGACTCTAAGGCCAGTCTCATTTTTTAAACTACTTATTACTGTGTGTATGTACTGTGTGTATGTGAGGCAGGTTGGGGGGGGTGGAGTGGGACAAGCCAGAGCGTGTGTGGAGATTGGAGGGCAACTTTGTGGCATCTGCTCTCTTCTTCCACATTTAAGTGGGTTTGGGGAATTGAATTCTGGTGGTCAGGCTTGCCTCCTTGGTTGGTAAGCACCTTACTCACTGAGCCATCTTGCTGGCCCAGCCTTAGTGGACTTGATCTTAAAATAAATTGAAAGGGGGATAAAGATGTAGCTCAGTTGTGAGGGGACTTACCTAACATGTCTGAGGCACAGCTTCATTACCTAGTCCCAAAAAAGAGGAAGAGGAGGAGAGACAGACACAGAGAGAGACAGAGATTGAGACTGAATGTTGAAAGACTCCCACTTTCAGCCCAGGCCTCTGTGACAGCTGTGCAGGGAGTACGGGCATTTCCAGAAGGTTCTGATGGGATGAGATTGGATGGGATTCTATGGTAGGGCCCCTTTGTAGCATTCGTGAAGCCCTGGGTTTGATCCAAGGGAGTTTAGGGAGCAAATTCCATTTGGTAAAGTGGCTGTGTCATCTCCAAAGACTGGTGGGGAGTTAAGGATCAGCCCCTCTACAGATAACACAGTACTCTGGTGGATTTAATCACACTTTTGTCCCCCAAGGACTTCAGTTGTTTGGGAAAGGACTTCAGTTGTTTGGGAAAGGATCTTCT
>NW_008468442.1:0-965 GCF_000622305.1 Nannospalax galili
TGATGACATATTGAAAGAAGGAACAAAAGAAAGGCTTGCTTACATCTGGTTTATCCTACCCAAGGGTAGTTGCATTGTGTCAGTAACCATGGTGACATGTCTGGCAGCCCATTCTGTGGACATGGTTATTCATCAGCCAGTAGAAGCCATCCATGGAGCTCACGGCCAGCGCAGCCCCTTGAGCAGCTCTAGGTGGCCTGTGTGGAAGAAGTATCAGATTGCTTCTGACATGGTATTGAAAGTTTGAGATGGCTCAGTGGGCTAAGTGCTTGTTGTGCAACTGTTTGGATCCCCAGAATCCACATAAAGTCAGATGCAGTAGTGCACACATATAGTCTCCTTGCTCCTGTGGTGAGATGGGAGGTAGACATGGAGGCTTCTTGGAAGCTCCTGGGCCAGCTAGCCTGGCATGCACAGCAGAGTGGCAGCGAACAAGAGAGCTCTCAAGGCGGAAGGAAGCTTAAGGACTGTCACAAAAATAGGACTTTTTTGAGACAGTTGTGTCACTGAGCTGATTTGCCTGGGAGGGGGAAGAAGCACTGTAGCCAGGCCAGTAGAGTGAGTCTACCCTCCAAGGGTTGCAGCTAAGCTCACGCGGCTGTCTCCCCGTCTTTGCAGAAGCTGGTTCTGAAGCAGGCCCTCACCGTTGCCCTGCAGTGGTGCCTCAGCCATAACTTCAGCGTTCGGCTCTACGCTCTGGTTGCCCTCAAGAAGGTCTGGCACCTGTGTAAAGTGCTGCGTTTTGAAGAGTGTGATGCCTGGACCACAGTCATTGAGTGCAGCCTCAGCCAGGCAGAAAACATGCATGGGGCAGGGTGAGGATGCTTCATGGCTCTGTTCCCTCCATCAGAGCTTGGAGGAGCCAGGAGCTCTGGCTCCTGCCCTTTTGTGTGTTACCATCCTGTGCCCTGGGGGCACAAAGAGGCTTCGGTTGCCCCAGGCAAACTGCCTTTTGCTGTACAGGT
>NW_008468443.1:0-964 GCF_000622305.1 Nannospalax galili
TTTTTTGGTGCAGTAGTAGCACTGTTATCTGGGGGGCAATCAACAACTGTCTGATTGGACTTAAAGTCCTCTCAGTGGCAGTGAACTCATGGGTAGCACTGAGTTCAAACTCAGTCTAATACATGTGGCAGGAGAAGACAGTGATCCTAGAGAAAGTCCTATCCCTTTCATATCTCTAGACAAATGAAATTTCTTACTACATGCTAAATCTCAATCCTTATATTTACAGACAAGCATAGTACACAGAACTCATCAAAGAAACTTCTTTTTGCAACAAATGGAGGCTATGTCAGAATTGCACATCTGATACAGAGAAAAATACGTCTGAGAGATGCCAGGTACTAGGTGACACATCTACTGTTGAACCTCTACAACTAAGCCTCGTGGAACATAGCAGAGCAATGGGGTAAAGAGAAAAGTAATACAACCCTCAACTCTCACCATCAAAGCTTCCTTATACACCAGAGCACGATCCACAGAGAAGGCTACAAGTGGCCAAGTTTTAAAGAATAAGAGACTGCAGAGTGTATATCATTGAATAGGATATCGTTGAACCTCACCCACCCATGGCTCAGGGATCATCGTGGAAGAGGCAGCAGAAAGACTGTAAGAGCCAGGGCTGGTTCATGAGTGCAGGAAAGCAGTGGCTTTCAGGCTACTGGAAGCTTGCATAAGTGAACTTGTGGCAATGGTGGCATCAAGCACAGGCAGACTGGCCCTAGACTGAGAGCTACTGGAGACTGACTGCTGCTGGGTGAGGGAGACTATGCCTTACATATATTATCTAGATTGGCTGACTAGACTCCAGTGGACAAATTTGCACTGAAAGACATCTGGGTAAAATGCTTGAATGAATAGGACTTAACATACACGGCAGAATACATGAGGTCCAGTGGGAGAGGGGACCTAAATTTGATGGGGAACCATTGTATGAATTTACAAAAGCTCAATAATTTTTTATTAC
>NW_008468444.1:0-964 GCF_000622305.1 Nannospalax galili
ACTGCCTGTAACTCCAGTTCCAGGGGATCCAATGCCTTCTTCTGACCTCCTCAGGTATTATATGATATGTGTAGACTTACATACATGCAGGCAAAATATTCACATAGAATACAAAATAGTATATAAAATATTTACAATGTACCCACTTGATGCTAGCTCTAAATGAAGTCAGGACTACCCTGCTATGAGATGGGGATGCTGGAAGACAGAGCATGTGATTAGCTGATCCAGAAGAGAACAGGACTCCCTCCCAAGAAGCAAAGCCTCAGCAGTCATAAGAGCCAGTTGTTTTGTTTTTAGAAAGTTTGTTATTGACAGTTACTGGACAAATATAAGGCATGTTCACAAAACTGAAGTTAAGCACAGAGTACATTCTCCTGTCAGCCATTCTTTGTCCCCAGTGCTACAAACTGGCCCCTGTGTATTTTAATATGTGCTGCTCTCAACGGCTACGGCTATGTGGACAGCCTTTCAGAGACCACCATGAAGACTGTTTTAGAATAGGGAGCAAGCTGCTACGGCCTAAGTCACTAAGACATCACAACTCATACAGGGCAGAAGTATAAGGTAACCAAATCTGCTCACACACCCGCGACTGCATTTCCAGTGGCACAGAGAACACATTGGGGAACATTTTTTTGCTCCTTCACGTTTGAGAGAAATGGAATGTATCCAGGGTTCATGTTTCTAAATTTACCACTATATAAATATCTAATTTCTAAATAGTTTCTAATGCATTTATAATTTTATTTTCAGGCCACAATATAAGACTGTACACACTACTTTACACAAATGTCAAAACACGGGTCAATTGTAACACCAACCCCTCAGAATTGTCTAATACATAAATTTCTCTTTGTTAAATTGTGCGTGTGCTTTGTGCATATGTATGAGTTCCTGTGCCTATACATGTATACACATGCATGTATAGACCAGAGGCTGACATCTTTCTCTACCACTTTCT
>NW_008468445.1:0-965 GCF_000622305.1 Nannospalax galili
TGGCGTCATAGAAGACAACCCTCCTGCAGTCATGGTCCACATAGACTCCCACTTTCCTCAAGCAGATCTCGACATTTTCAAGGGTTCTGCTGTCTGTGAGAGGCTTGCATCTGAAGGGATAGACCTTAAGTGCCCAGAATCCATTCAGAGGCTTCACGTCCAGAGGGCCTCGTCTGAACACAAGCTCAGAGGCCACGCCCACCACGCAGCATCCTGGGACTCTCACCAGTGACCCGGTCTTTAGGAGCTCGACTTCCCAAAATCTGCAGCCTGAAGAGATGCCAGACGAGCCCAGCACACAAAACAAAGGGTAGAAGCTCTGTGGGTCCACGTTCCTATCAGGATCTTCCTGATGCGTCCTTTCTTTCATCCGCACTGACTTTAGATCCCGAGACAGGATGAGGTCTGGGTGGGCCGAGGATGCATCCAGGGTCACAGGGGCTGTGCCAAATAAAGAAGGACAGGGTCAGCCTCGGTCAAGTCCTCCAGTCCCCTGCTTTTGACTTTCCTGGACACAGCTGGAGGGAGACTTTCTCTTCCAAGTCACAGGTCAAGTTCCCAGCAAATTCCTGTTCCTTGTTCCAGGCATAAGGTTTGGTTTTCTGAGACCAGGTCACCGTTAGGTCAAGCTGGCTTCAGATCTGCCATTTAGCCAACGATGACCTTGAATTAGGTCCTCCTGCACCTCCCAAGTGCTGGAATTATGTGTGGGTCTACACACTTCCTCTCCTTCCTTTTAAAATTGACCCTCCAGGTCACCTCCCGCTGTTCTGTGGGTGCAGCCGAGAGCGCCCCCTGGTGGTGGTGGGATGGCGATGGGCACTGTCTTCCTCAGCCATCGCCCCTGATCCCTGTTCTCATAAGGGCTGAGGCTACTAAGGGAGGTCAAGGCTGGACCTACTTTTCTAATGTGGAGTCCCTCAAACACAAGAATCATGGGGAGGCATGGAACACACAAAGAGGAA
>NW_008468446.1:0-965 GCF_000622305.1 Nannospalax galili
AATAATTGATTATAAAGCAATGGGGATGGCATCATGCCATGAGCATGTGAGCTTACACTGGGCATCCCAGGTGTGTTCAAAGACCCTCCACTGCTACTGCTGTCCCTTGGGTCCTAAAAATGCTCTGGGGGAGCATGCTTTTCTTGAACAGACAGAATTCTGGTGGTTGGAGAAACTGTCGTCTTGAAGCACAAACCTCTCCCAGCTTGCCATGAGCCCTTCTTGCATTCCTGAGTCAGCTAGTGGCACCAGAATGTAAGATCCAGGTAGAGAGGACTCCCCAATGACACTCAGAGGAGACAGGGCTGAGAAGTGTGTGACAGTGACCCAAGAGTTGGGCAAGGTAGAGGGACCACATGGGTGCAGGGTGTACGCGCAAGGAAGAAAACCTGTTCCACCAAATCTTGACTGCAAGAGTCATTCACTTCGTGTCTGCACAAGCTTTCCTATGTGCAAGCTTCTTTCCACCTGGGATGTCACAGGATCCATACAAAAGAAAAGAGCCATAGGCCCCAGACCTCAGACTCACTCATATCCCTCAGCTACACACCAAATAACGATGTGACTACGTGTTTGATCTGTCTCCTTCACTGGATGCAGCTACTGGCAGAGAAAGACAAGTTGCTTTCCAATTAACCTACAGGATCCTGGAGGATGGCAGATGTGTGGGTGGATGCTTAGGTAGAATGGTGAGTGAAAGAACACACAAGCAGGCAGGTAGACAGGCAGGTGAATGGGGACCTGAGCCTGCCACCACCTGCCTGGCCCAACCTGCTTCAGCTTAGCCTGGAAGTCGCTGATCTTCTTCCGGTCTGCTTCAATGAGGTGCTTCCTGTCTTCCGAGGACCTCTGCAGCAGGCCCTGTTCCTGCTGGTGCTTTCTGTTCTCCTGCCTCTGCTTCTGCACTTTGTCCTTCAGCTGAGTCGGTTCATTTAGGAGCTGGCTGTGGAGGTTGCTGAACACCC
>NW_008468447.1:0-962 GCF_000622305.1 Nannospalax galili
AAAAAAAAAAGATAGGTGGGAACTGCAGGCTTCTAAGCTGACAGGAAGAATGAACACCCAGTATGATGTTTCTGAGACCATGAGAAGGGACCAGCCAAGGAGCAGGGGCACAAGTGGCCTCAGATGAGAGGAAAACTAGTGACAACATGGTGGCAAGTACAGGTGTTTACTGATAATGGAGGAACTGGGAGAGTGTCCACCTGAGTACTTCTATTTTCTCTCTTTCTGTTTTTGTTAGCTTTTTTTGTTTGTTGGTCTTGGTTTTTGAGAAAGGGTTTCATATAGTCCAGGATGGCACTGAACTCACTATATAGCTGAGGATGACCTTCAACTTCTGATCCTCTTGTCTGTTTCTCTCAAGTGCTGGGATTATGGGGTGGTATTACCATGCTAGGTTTACTGGTGAAGGGCATGGAAGCTGAGGTTTTGCATACTAGGCAAGCACTCTACCAGCCAAGCTCCACCCCAGCCCTTCTACTATCTTTTGGAGAAAGAAACCAGGTTGTATGAAGAAGGTGAATTGTAGGAGACGCAAACTGGCTAGAGGCTTGAGTAGAGGCTGGCAATTATCTCTTCAGGGAAAGACAGTGGGTCAACAGGCAGTCAAGCATGTCTACCCCAGGAAGGTGGTGCTAAGTACCATTGAGGCCCACCCTCAGCAGCTGTACTCTGGGCAGGATCAGAGGCACTGGATCTGGGAATTACATGGTTTTATCCAGAGAAGAGTTCTGCCACAAGTGAATGAAAGACTAAGAGACAAAGGATTTTGGAATACCTACAAAAGTAAAAATTAACAAAAGTAAAAAGTCATGTTGAACACTGGCTGTTCTTAGAGAAGACGTGGGTTCGAATCCCAGCACCCACATGGCAGCTAACAAGTGCCTGTAACTCCCAATACTCGGGAGGCAGAAGCAGGTGGATCTCTGTGAGTTCAAGGCCAGGCTGGTTTACATAGTGAGTTC
>NW_008468448.1:0-965 GCF_000622305.1 Nannospalax galili
AGCCAGCCGACCGTTGGTCACTCAGTTAAGAAAGGGGAACCAGCTCTGGGGATGAGCTGGAAACAGACCAAACCTCCTCCTGTGAGATGCAGAGCAAGTCAGAAACACCCCAAAAGACGATCTGGGTTCCCACTCGACTTCTGCGCAGAACATACAAGGAAGTCATCACTGGAATGAATTTTGGGGGAATTGGTTGGATGCCAAATCCCTCGGGTTTGAAAATCCTGTCACATCAGGTCATGTACTCAAGGGGCAGCTGGCTATCAGACTAGGGCTCCAGAGAAACAGGGAGAGCAGAGATTCAGGAGTGACGGCCTATGATACAACTCCAGGAATACACCTGAGGACAGAGAAGGGCCGGTCAGTCCTCCCTGACAGAGAAAGGAGAGCAGCAGACAGAAGCACCCCAAAATTCAAGGGAAAAGCATTTGAGAGGCAGGGTACCCAGGAAATAGCAGTAAACGTGCTGATCTGGTCAGGCACGGGTAGCGCAGGTCACTTGAAAACAAACACCTGTACAGCCAGCAGCCTGTGACTCAGTGAGCAAATGTGTTGAATGAGAACCAGAGGCTGCAGTGTTGCCTGGGGCACCAAGCTCCCTCTGAGCCTTTTGATACAGAGAAGAGAACAAGTATGTATCTGCAGGATGTTCCATGTTGGAATTAAAGCCCCAAGCCCCGGAGGAGCAGCCGTCACCAAGTCTTCATGGAGAATGTGGGGAGCAGAGGAAGATGGAGTGGAAACACTTTGTGGGGTGCCTGGAGAGTAGAACGAGGCCCTCATGGGCCGGGCCAGGCCAAAACTATATGCAGAGACCCCATCGGGTGGAAGCTCTCATTCCTACCGGGCCCTCTGTCATCCTTGATAGATCTGAATAGCAGCTCCTGGATGGACGCCAGGCTGGCAGGAGAGGAGAGGACAGAACAGCACGTGCTGTAAACGACGCCTCAGCTGACCTCACCTGC
>NW_008468449.1:0-965 GCF_000622305.1 Nannospalax galili
TTGTGATTGAACCCAGGTCCTATGCAAGAGCAGCAAGTTTTCTTAATCACTGAGCCATCTTTCCAGTCCCTAGTTGTGCATATTTTAAAGCTCACAAATGAAGTATTTCTAAAGAATATATCTGGTATGAAATGCATATTCTAATAAAATTATACATATGATTCAACATCATGAAGTCTTTTGATTTTATTAGCTATATAAAAGTTTAGGAATGAAGGAAAACATGTTATGTCAGTGGATAAGATAGTATTAATAGTATTCAATAAAATTTATCACCTATTCCTGTTAAAAATCTTGAAAATCTAGAAATGAAAGAATATCTGAGATGCAATTTTGGTAATTTTGAGTCAGATGAGATGGGTAAAAATTTTGTTATTAAATTGAACTAATAGTTCACTCAAAATACAATGAGATGCTCAGTGGTAGAGGACTTGCCCAGCATGTTTGAGACTCTGAGTTTAATCTCTAACACTGGAACAACAACAAAACAGTAACCCAAAATTCAAGTATTTCTGTTACTATCAAGTGGTGAAGTAGAAATACCTAAAATGTGAACAACAAATAAGAACACAGATATGGAAGATATGTCCACTATTGGACAATCCTACTTGAAAATGCTGCAGATTAAATTAAAATCTGTTAGTGTCCTGGATTTTCTACTTCATAGCAGTAATTGTTTGAGCATGAAGCCCTCTGTATATAAAATAAGGGACAGCAACAATCTCATAGATTAAATGCAGTGGTAAAATATAAGTGCAAACCAGTTAGCTTTTTATGACATGTAGCAGGTATCAAATAAATGGAGTTTAATTCAGCAAATTCTGCATGAATGCCTGAAGATAGATTCACAAAATAGAACAAATGGCTCTGTCTATTCAGAGTCTATCTTGTCTCTTCTCTAGAATTTATAATTAATGAAGTCTTATAATACCTATGTCCAATTTTTGCATACATTTGTCCAAATT
>NW_008468450.1:0-965 GCF_000622305.1 Nannospalax galili
CATATTATTTTGGTTTTCCATATTATTATTTTTCCATTGTGATTTTGGCATATGGCTTTTGTTGTTTGTGATGCTGGTATAAAGCTCAATTCTTCCTTTGTTGTGTTGAAGTCTGCTTCTGTTTGTATTATTGATGTACCTTGGTTGTTTTCTTATTGGGAATGTGAAACGGTTTGGTCTAGGCTTCGGCTTTTATTTCTCTTTTGATTTTGTATTGGAGGGACCAGATGACTTCGGTCTAGCTACTCAGGAGCTCCCACAGAAGTCCAAATCAGGTGCCAGTCAAGTATTCTCAGGCTTCCTCCTAAGGTCTTGGCCTCTACTAAAGGGTGGAGAAGCCTAGTCCTGGGGTGGTGTGATGGACTGCAGTTGATCCCAATGTAGGGGGATGTGCATGTGCAATTTGGGAAGCTCACCACCACATGGAGGCCGTCTCCAGGCACTCTTAGGCTGTGTGCAAAGGTCTGGACCCCTACTAAAGGGGAGAGAAGCCTGGTCCTGAAGTAGTGGGAGGAGCCACACGTGGTCTTAATGCAGGAGGTTGGGCACAGCATGATTTTGGAAGCTCACCACCATGTAGAGGCCAGATCAAAGCACTCTCAGGCCTATTAAACTTCTTTTTATCAGAAAAAATTTCCTAAATTATGCCAAATAGCTATCCCCTCTCCTGGTAATGTTCCTATAAGGACATGGATAAGCATTGTTATGCAGGAATTATTTATCTCTCCTCTTTCTCTCCCTGTCTAAGCCTCCCTCTTCCCTCCCCATGTAATGTACCTCTATTTCCCCCATGGAGAGTTGGGGGTGGGGAAGAAAGATATATAATGCTTACCTGGTATTTAAAAATAAAAAGAGGAAAACATATTAGTTCAAAAACCTACTGAAAAATTACACATATACTATTCTACATGAGTCCATGTGTATAGCTGAAGGCTAGATAATAAGAAATGTGCCAGACAGGAGGA
>NW_008468451.1:0-962 GCF_000622305.1 Nannospalax galili
GCAGGCAATACACTCATACACATAAAATAAAAATAATAAATAAAAGTTAAAAAGAAAGCAGGCTGAGCACAGGCCAGGGGAGCAAGCCAATAAGTAGCGTTCCTCCATAGTCTGTGCTCCAGGTTCCTGCTTTGGTTTCCCTTGATGATGGACTATGCTTGTAAGTCAAATAAACCCTTTCCTCCCCAAGTTGGTTTTGATTTTGGTCAGTGTTTTGGTCACAGCAATAGTGAGTAATTAGAACACATTCCAAACAAGCCCAGGCCTGGTTCTGTCGTGCCTGTGGAAAGTGACTGGCCTGCCTCAGAGAATTCTCCCACCCCATTGTCCTATGGCAGGGAGAATTTACAAAGGCTGTTCATCCAGCCCTGCTGTGGCTAGGTGCCCTTCCAGCCACCTGCTGCCCCCAACTGCCCTGCTCTCCCCCACCACCTTCCCATGTGCCCACTCTTCTTCCATGTGCCCCAGAGAAATAAAGTCTCTCCTGTGGAGTTCTCTGCCTGTGCCTCACCACTGCGGGCACCAGGCTGGATTTGTGGTCCTGACTTCTGACCTTCCCAGGAGCATCTCTCCACACTCAGGGTACTGCAGATGGACTAATGAGTGAATGAATTAATGTATGGAATATATCCCAGAAGTCTTATGGAGAGCTGGTGGCAGACCCAGCCCTAGCCACCCATCTTCCCGCTCTGGAATAGGCCACACCAAATGAGTTCTTTCACCCCATTCTCCATAGATGCAGTGATACGCCTCTGGACCTGCACCTGCTCCAGGTGCTGCCTTATTAATTCAAGCACTGTGTAGACAAAGAAGAGCACCCACTCCATGCCCAGTGACCTGCTGAAAACAGGAGTGTGCTCTGAGTTGAAGGAGGGGGACCTGGAGACTTCCTAACTGCACTGTGTTCTGATAAGCAAGGTTGGAGACCACCTGTTGGCAAGGGGTACCTGCCAGGGAAGAAG
>NW_008468452.1:0-965 GCF_000622305.1 Nannospalax galili
CCTCAGAGTCTTGAGTTCCTGGTCACGGATGTCCAAGCAAGTTTCCAAAGCATGTGTCTGCCCCTCCCATTCCGATTTTTTATGAGCCACCATTATGTCAATCTGTTTCATGAGCTCTTGTAGTTCTGCTTCACAGGATGTCAAAAATCCCCTATAGGCACAGATGGAACACAGAGTTTATGTCCAACGGGCTTTTCATCTTCCATATCTAAAAACATCACAGACTAAACCTACCTGAACAACCAATAAATCACCAAAAGCAAAGAACAGGGTCTGGGGCATTTGCCTTTGATGCACTGACATAATAAGACTGCTTACCCCAGAGTATTCTGACCTCCTCTAAAGAGTAACTTAAAGCCAGAGACACTGGTCAAACACTGATGTTTTCTAGCTAGCTTCTGGAGTGAGACCTTCACAACTACCAACCAGGCCTTCTGGAATGTCAGGGATGCTTTCAGGAAGAAACCAGGCCAGCCTGTGTCACATTTTCATCTAGCCAAAATGAAAGGCCTGACAGCAAGCAGACCACTGTGCAGGAAAAAAATAGTTTTAAATCAAAACATTCATCCTTGAGCAAGATCTTTGACTAATTCTTCTACCTTATGACCAGAAATTCACTGCAGCCTACCTACTGGTCTACTTACTGATGTCCTTCCAAACTGCAGGAGGCACTGCAGCAATGAAACATACATGGACATCAAACATGGACATCAAACTCATAGAGCTAGGCCTAAGCATGAGGTCTTCACCTCTATCATTATACTTTTGCTTCTTAAGAGTAGAATCCTCAACCAGGTGTAGTGGCTCACACCTTTAGTCCCAGCATTTGGGAGGCAGAGGCAAGGAGAGGCAGGAGCATCTCTGTGAGTTTGAAGCCAACCTGGTCTACACAGTGAGCTCTAGGCCCGCCAAGGCTATATAGTAAAACCCTGTCTCAAAAAACAAAAGACACAAATTTAAAAAAC
>NW_008468453.1:0-965 GCF_000622305.1 Nannospalax galili
TGGGGAAGAAGGTAGCACTGAAAGAGCAGCCCTCTTGGACCTCAGCCCTGTGGGTGGCATAAATGATCTGGCCCCAGACATCAGGGGTCCCAGGCATGACTTGCCCATACCCAGGGGGCTACATTAAGGACCTCTTGGAGCACATGCTCCACCTGTGCAGTTGCAACTTTTACATGCCTACTCCTGAGGAGAGCCTTCAGAACAGCCGCCTGAGGCTGTCATGAGGTAGATGGAAGTCCCTCCGTCCGGAGAGCACTCACCCTGCCAGATGTGCCAATGGGGGAGCCCCACGCTGGGCACAAGGTGTTGCAATATTGGGGATCCTCGGGATTAAGTACAAAACCAAAACCACCCAAACTGCTAAAAGAAAAGAGAAATGCTTTATGATATTATCCTGGGCAAAAATTGTTATAAGAAGAATGTAAAGACACAGGCAAAACAGAAACAGGCAATGGACAACGGCAAACTGAAATCCTTCTACACAAGGAGGAAAACAATGAACACAGTCAATAGACCACCCGCAGAACGGAGGCTTATATTTGCCAGTTGTTTACCTGAAGAGGAGCTGAAATCTAAAACGTATAAGGAATCAAAAAACAGACTGCAAAGAAAAAACAAATCTGATTTTTCAATAGCAGTAATGTGAGTTAACGTTTCTCAAAAAATGAAAACTAATAGTCACCCTTTGTAGAGAACATGCCTGGCACTGCTAATCATGATGAAAATGCACAGAAATATCACATTACTCATATTATATTATGCCAGTTAGAATGGGACTAACCAAAATGACAAATGGTGGTGAAAGGAAGGGAATTTCTTTTAAACGATTTATTATTATTGGTGTTAGTATTATTAATTATTATTTATGTATATGAATGTTTGCCTGCATGGATACAGATGTGCCATGTGCATGTAATGCCCATAGAAGTCAAAAGAGTGTGTTGGAACCCCTGGAACTGGAGTTA
>NW_008468454.1:0-965 GCF_000622305.1 Nannospalax galili
CTGAGTGACATCAAGGGGCCCCTGAGTGACATCAGGGGGCCCTGGAAAGAGCCACCTGTTCCAAAAGAAAGTGGCACAAGGCTTGGTTTTGTGGCTTATTTTAAAGCAATTTCTGTGTATGGTTATAGCATGGTGGTGGTGATATGAGTTGACCAGTTTGGTAAACTAGATTTTCTACCACCACAAACATGGACACTGTCTATTTTGGTTGTTTTTTTGTTTGATTTTTGAGGTAGGGCCTTACTATGTAGCCCAAGCTGGGCTGGAACTTGCTATGTAGACCAGACTGGCCTTGAACTCACTAGATCCTCCTGCCTCTGCCTTCTGAGTGCTGGGACTGAAGGCATGTGGCCAACAGACACTGTTTCAATGCATTTTCCACTATCACTGGATACCACAGGTTGGCTAGATTTTATTTGCCTCACAGCTGTCAAGGCTGGGAACCCTAACAGAGTGGCGACATCTGGTGAGGGACTTCTTGCCGCATCGCAACGTGGCAGAAGGCACTGAGAAGACAGAGACCGCATCCCCTCAATAACTAATAACAATCCACTCTCACGGGCAAGGACATCAATCCATCCATAGAGGCAGAGCTAGTTGTTGTAACCAAATCACCTCAAGGGTTGCAATAGCAACTACATTTCAGCATGAGTTTAGGAGGGGACTTTCAAACCAGAGTAAACACCATGTCTAACTCATGATTGACAACAACAAAAAATGCTTTCATTTAAGGAATAGTTGATCGTTGCAAGAGGCCAAATAAAACATGCACAGATTCCATTTATTTTTATTTTGTTATTTTAAATTTTTTATTAATCATTTTTATTGAATTTTTGTGATTTTTATACCCTTTATTTTGATCGTATTTAGATCCCTCCCTTATCTGAATGCTCCTTACTACCCCCATCCAATGTAATGCACTCCATTTGTTATTTAGTTTTTTTATATTATTATTTTTTTATTTT
>NW_008468455.1:0-965 GCF_000622305.1 Nannospalax galili
GTCACCCATCAAGGTGGCAGGCTGGTAGATGAGCCAAGGGTAGTGCTGCATAGATCCCGTCCCTGAGCTCTCCTACAGATGCGAGATTTGCTGATGCTCACCTTCAGCCCAGAAGCAAAGGAACCAATCAATGTCTGGAAGGCTCAACAGCCTGCCTGAAGGCTCAGCAAAACCAAGTGAGGGACTGAGCCTTCGTCGGTCCCCCACCGGAGCCTCCCTCCACACACCTCTCCTCACCCCTGGCTCCCACTACCTTCAGCTCCAGGGTCTCCCTACTCCGTCCGTATCAGAGGTTGGCCGGGGACATCTCATCCAGAGAGCACTTACCTCTCCTTCCTCCTCTGTCCACAGCCCCTGCCCAGCTCACTCACACAGTAAACACACTGCGCCCCTTGTGTCAGCTTCAGCAGTACCTTGTGACTCAGAGTGTGGTAGGGGTCAGGTCAGTTTTCCTGTATTGTGTCCTGCAGGAAGGCAGAGTGGCAGGCTGCTAAAAGTCTCTACCTCTCCTTCCTTGTTTTTAAAATTGAACAATAATAGCCCCGGCAACCTGGGAACACTGGGAAGATTAATGAGGTCACCTTGGCATAGGGCTTTGAGTTTAGTACACATACGTAATGGCTGGTTTTATTATCTGTATTTTTTGCATTTTATTTGTCATTTTCATTTTATGTGTATGAATGTATTGCCAGCATGTAGGTAAGTGCACCCTCATTGTGCAGTGCTCACGAAGTCAGAAGAGGGCGTCAGATCCCCTGGAACTGTAGTTAGGGACAGTTGTTACCTGCCATGTGGGTGCTAGGACTTGAACCTGGGTCCTCTACAAGATTAGTCAGTGCTCTTAACTGCTGAGTCATCTCTCCAGCCCCTTATTATCTGTATTTTGAGAGGAGGGAAATGAGAACAATGTCACATGCCCTAATTTAGGATGGAACTCAGAAGGATGTTTGCAAATTAAAGGAGAA
>NW_008468456.1:0-965 GCF_000622305.1 Nannospalax galili
CCATGACTTCTAGGCCAGATTCGTAAACACAAACAGACAAACACACATATATGTATGTATACACATACATATATGTATGTATATGCATATTAGTAAAACTGAAACCCACGGCTAAGAAAAGACACAAACATTACTTATTAGAGGGCCCATTATTAAGATGGATATTAAAAGGACCAGGAAGTAGGTATTTTTCTCATTCCTGTGGCAAAACACCTAACAAAAAACTCAAAAAGATAAGAGATAAAGACTATATTTTGGCTGAAATTTTAAGAAGGGACACAGCTCACCTGGGTGGGGAAGCATGGCTAACTGTTTATACAGCTCACCAATCAGAAAGCAGGCTGTGAGAGGAGCAGAGGAAGATCCATTAAATTAGACAGACCCATTGCGATGACAGTCTCTGGACCTCCTGAAGCAGGCACTCACCTCTCCTGCAGTTTTAGCTCTCTCTGTCCATAAATAAACCCCTTCCTCACAGGCTCTTGGACAATGCTGTCACTAGGACAGAGTGTCAAGCCCATAATGACTATCAGGATAAGCACAGGCCCAAGCCTAACCTCAGCCTTTTGGGATCTTTCCTTCACATTAAGCCAGAGAATTATGTCAGTCTTAAAAACCTCTTGGTTGGGGGGAGAGGGGGAGAGTCTGGCAAGCTGTTTGGACCTGGCATTATCAAATCAGGTTCATATCTCTAATTGCAATCAAGCTGCAGGACCCAATTCCTTTGAGGAAGAATGAGAAGGGACACAGGCAGATAGGGAAAGTCAGCGGTCAGAGCAAGTTCCTTAGGATGGCAACAACTTGTTCCTAGGAGACATTCTGGTGGAGAGTGGCAGGAAAGAAGAGCCCACTGGGAGAGGACATCCAAGCAGGACCAATAAGGAGAAAGGGAAGGGAGGATCCAGTGACCATAAAAGACCCCGGTCTGTTCAGTGGGACTCTCAGCTCCGGGACTCTTCCCTTTC
>NW_008468457.1:0-965 GCF_000622305.1 Nannospalax galili
CCTGCCTCTGCCTCCCGAATGCTGGGATTAAAGGCATGCGCCACCAGGCCTGGATTAAATTAAATTTGTAATTAATTAAAATCTTTTAGGGACAGGATCTCCCTGTAGCCATAGCTGACCTGAACTTACTATGTAAACTAGACTGATTTTGATCTCACAGAAATCTGCCTGCCTCTGCCTCCCAAGTGTTGGAACTAAAGGTTACAATTCCTCTTTTTTTTTAAATAACCTACCAATTCCAAATTGTGCTGACCATGTACTCATGGTTGTGGGGCCATTCACTGGAGCGTGGTTCACCTACTAGAAAACTGACCCTCTCTCCCCCAAAGCCATCAACTGTCAATAGCTCCTCAGTTGGAAGTGGGGGCTCATGAGCCCCTCTTTCATTATGTGTATTTATGTATGTGTGGATATGTGCACCTGAGTGCAATGTCCAAGGAGGCCAGTCTTCAGACCTTCCTGGAGCTGGATTTAGAGGCAGTGAGCCACTCATCATGCATGCACTCTTAAAGCGAAGTGAGTTTGGCTTTATAAAGAAGGGACTGGGGAAATTCACAGAAAGGTGACAGGGAATGGTTAGATGAAGCCTAGCAGAGCATTGCTCTGAGCAGCATCACTGCCTTTGCGGACGGGAGAAGCAGAGGCCCTAGGAAGTTCGAGGAGTTGGGAATCTGGTCTCCAAGTTAGAGGCTGCTGTGCAGGTGGAGGAGCAAGCGCTGACCCTTACTGGAGCCTGGGAAGCAGAAACCCCAGGAAGCAGGAGGCAGGTGCTGTGGGAGCCATGTACAGTGGAGCCAGCAGACCATGGGTGGAAACCTATGAAACGTGAAGTAACCTTTCCTCTTTTGAGTTGTTTTGCTCAGGTGTTTTATCACAGTGATGAACAGTTGGCTAGCACATATATCTAATCTCAATATCCAGACCGATTACTACTAAAACTGGGACATTCTTCAATCATATATATA
>NW_008468458.1:0-965 GCF_000622305.1 Nannospalax galili
GGCTGAGCCAGCTCTTCAGCCCCAATGACTATTCTATTTATTAGATTTTTTTTTTACATTCGTGCCTCTGTGTGTCTGCGTGTGTGCACTGGAGGTCAGAGGACAACTTGCAGGCATCACCCTTGGTAGCAAGTCCTATTTTTAGATTCTCAAGAATCAGAACATCAGCGCCTATCATAGTGTTCATCCACCCAGGAGTCAAATGCCTTCATGCTTCTCCTGGCCTTTTAAAGATTTGTTTTTAATATTTTTAATTATGGGGAGGGAGGTATGTGCACATACGTGCAAGCACCCATGGAGGCCAGAGGCACTGGATTCCCCTTGGAACTGGAGCAGCAGGCATGTGAGCCACCAGACTCAAGCCCTCTGGATGAGCAGTATGTGCTCTTAGTCACTGAGCCATCTCTCCAGCCTCACTTCTCCCATTTTTGAGAAACTAGAACCAGGAATAGCAATATTCTTTCCCTGCCTTCAGCTTCTGGGTAGCCCAAAGCACATGTGACAATTCATTTCCTATTTCAGACATCCTTCACAGGACAGCAGTGAGCTTCCCTTTTTAGAGTAGAACTACATTGCTCTGCCTGGGTTGACGCCAGCACCAACCACACAAGGCAGCTTCTGACATTTACCAAGAGCCCTGGGGCACTTGATGTCAGAGGAGTTGGCAGTCTTCTGGGGCAGCTGATGACTCACAGACCCATCCATCAGCTGCTTATTTTCAAAGAAGAACTAGGAAATAGGCCAGCCTCTATTTTCAGACTTCTCCATGGCAAGGAAAACTAGAGTATGTTTTGAAAACAATTAGTATAGTTTTGAGCCTTTGCCAATGCCCACCAGTCTTTAAGAATTTACTGACAGCTAGGTGTGGCGGCACATGCCTTTAATTCCAGCAGAATTAAAGGCAGAGGTAGGATGATCTCTGTGAGTTCAAAGCCAGCCTGGTCTACATAGCAAGTTCCAGGTCA
>NW_008468459.1:0-965 GCF_000622305.1 Nannospalax galili
CAGAGGACTTGGGTTCAGTTCTCAGCATCCACATGGCAGCTAACAACAAGTTCCAGGGGATCCAATGCCTTCCTCAGGCATTGCATGCATGGGTGCACTTATATACATAACATGCAGGCTAAAACACTCATACACATAAAATAAATAAGTAAATAAATAAATAGGGGTCCTGTCTATGGATATGAGTCAAAACAGTTATTAAATTAGTAATCACATGTGAGTCAGGAAGTCCATGAAGAGTTTTTAAATCATTTCGAGTTGAGTTTCTTGAGAAGAGGTATAGAGGGTTAAGAGAAGAGTTAATGATACAACAGGCATCAGAGGAAGGAATGTCCTTAAAGGCTGAGTTTTGTATTTTAGAGGAGGTTTGTGGGGAAGGCAGAGAGAAAGGACAGGTTTAAGTAGAGTTGCTATAAACCTCCTTAAAGTTAATCCCACTGAATAGTTTATGAATCTTGATCACACAAATGTTAAGTCACATACAGAGAAAGGTAATAAAGGATAGCTCGAGATCATTTTGGCTTTGGATCCAGTGTTAACTCTCCACACTTGGAGATGTCCATCAATGAAGTTCTGTTACCACGGGTAAAGCTTACTGAAATTCTCACACACATACAGCTTATTTTTGAAGCTTTAGTTTATAGTATATGGCAGCTCATGTCCTAACATAAGTAGGAGCTTATCCTAGATTCAGTGAGGGTGAAATATCAGGAAATCGGATCTTCAGGAGAGACAGATGATTACCAAAGCCATTAAAGAAGATATTCTTGAAGCAAATTATCAATTAGCCATTATTATCCATGAACCAGGAACTCTAAACTAGAAGAGTTAATTTAAATCTTTAGGTACCCCAACTATAGTAAGTGGAGTTTCAAGCTAGAGGAGTAGAAATCTAATTGGTTGGAGCCAGTTTTATATGTATTTTTTGTTAACAGAAAAAGTTTGGTTTAGGCTCTAAAAGTTTA
>NW_008468460.1:0-965 GCF_000622305.1 Nannospalax galili
TTTTTTTTGTCCTGAGAATTTAAGATCTATTCTCCTAGCAAATTTCAAGCATGTCATTCAATATTACTCACTATAGTTACCTTGTAGTATAACCTTCCTCCTGATATTCCTCCATCTAAGTAGTTTGTAAACCTTAGCTGGTATCCCCTCATTCCTGCCATACCCCAAACCTGGGCAACCACCATTGTATTCTCTACTTTTCTGAACCTGGCTTTCTTAGATTTTGCATATAAGACAGGTGGCACCATATTGACATATCTCAGGTTCAGTCACAATCTTGTTTTGATTGAACAACATCACATTCATTGTATGTATATATACCATACATATTTAATTTTGTAATATGCTAGTAGGGATCAAACCTTGGGCTTTGTGTATGCACAATATACACTGGAAATTACTGAACTATATTCTTCATTCCTATATCTTGTATGTTTTTTGAGAGAGGTTTTTATGTATCTTATTTATCCTCAAACTCCCCACACTGCTGAGGGTGATCTTGATCCTCTAATCCTCCTGCTTCTACCTTCAGAGTGCTAGGGTTAAAGACATGCACTAGCACACTCGATGTATGTGGTGCCAGGGATCAAAGACAGGGGTCTGTGCATGCTAGGAGAGCACTCCAGCAGCCAAGCTACAACCCAAGAACAGGCTGACTTCTGGAGATTCTACAAATGAAGATCCCCATGCCTCTGCTTCCTGAGTACTGGGATTATAGGTATGTACCTCCGTGCCCAGTTCTCTTAGTTTTGATGAGGGTAATATGTCGAAATGAAGAGTGACGAACAAAGTAAAGTGCCATGACGCTTGAGATGGACACAGAACAGATTACAGTTTAGTTGAGATGCCTTTAGCTGAAGCCTGAGAGAGGCAACTAAAATGTAACCAAAAGAGCTGTGGGTTTGGAGGCAAAGACCTGGGCTTGGGTACAGTTCTGCCACTTCCTCATTCCCCACATTTTTTTT
>NW_008468461.1:0-966 GCF_000622305.1 Nannospalax galili
TATATACTGAAATAGAAGAATCAAATAAATATAGGTGATTTTTATGTCTCCATAGACTTTTGATTCCAAGAGTTTGAAATTCATTGGGTGTAAGGTAAGGGAAATGGAATTTGTCGAGAATTTAAACATGCATGTTTAGTTTTAGAGAGAATATTTTACTTTGCCTGTTAGAGGATATTCAGGAATTGACTCCTGGTATGAGAACATATTCAAACATGTAAGGAGGATTAGGAGCACATAGAAAGGAAGTCGGGGAGGAAGTGTCTCAAATTCCAGGAGTCAGCAACCCTTGCTTCATACCAATCCCTGTCAACGGAGGTTTTTCATGCTGCGTCCTCCAGTGTGGCCATCACGAACCCACTCAACTCATCAGGACGCTTTTCAAGAATTCTCTGTTACCCACGTCGTTGGCCTAGAACTCAGTGTCTAATGGTCTCTGTTTTTCTAGGTGTATCATTGGAATGTATCCACTGTGGGAGAAAACGGTACAGTTTGCAAGATTACCAAATGCCCCCTGAAATATAGCAGGGGATGATCCCATCTGTTGGCCTTACCCATTTTGTTGTTTTTGTTATGAAAAAAGGAATTACTGCAATCCCAGTGTGCTTTGTGGCTGTAGACAATTGTTATTACAGGTGTCATTTACTTTTACATCTCAAATAAAGTCCTTCTGTCTAGCTTATAATGGTTGCATTTCATTGATATTTGGTATCTGTGAAGAGTCTTGGGTTCAAGTACCAGAATCCTATCTCAAAACCTTTCAAACAGAATCCTGCCTCCAAGTTTTATGGATGAACTTTGGGTCCACACACAGACTAATTAGAAATTCTGGTGATAGTGGTGATCCCTTAATTATTCCACTTTGCCTCTTTACTCTTCATTGGTTTCTCAGAGACATCTCTCATGTCAATTATTTTCACAGACCACCTGCTTTGGGTCTAGAAATCATTGATTCAGAAGGTCTCC
>NW_008468462.1:0-966 GCF_000622305.1 Nannospalax galili
GGCCATTGGATCCCCTGGAACTGGAGTTACAGGCAGTTGTTAGCTGCCATGCGGGTGATAGGATTTGAACCCGGGTCTTCTGCATGAACAACCAGTGCTCTTAAACACTGAGCCATCTCTCCAGCCCAGTAGTAGGTAGTTTTAAGCTGTGTCAAATATTCTTATTTACATCTTATTTCATCTTAGGCAGTGTGGTTCCACTTTAAGTAAAGGAAATATAACTAAATCATGTGGAAGATGAACTATTTCATAAGTGTGTTCTGAAATTAATCATAATAATCTGCTCCTTCATCAATGTTTTCTTCATGAATGTAATCATGATACAGGGCTAGTCACGAAGAGAAGTTAACTGACAGAAAAGATCTTCTCTGAGTTTGAGGAGATGGCTCAGTGCATAATGTGGTTACAACAGGACGACTTGAGGTTAGATTCCCAGCACCACCTACAAAGCCAGGCATTGCGCCTACCACTTGTATTTCCAGTGCTGGGGAGGTGGGGATAAGAGCATCACCGAAGCTGCTGGACATCCAGTCCAGCCCAAACAGTGATCTTTAGCTGCCTGAGAAACGCTATCTCAAAAGATAAGATTTATAGTGATAAAGGGAGAAACCTCATTGCCAACCTCTGGACTTCACACATGCCACCATAGAATAGCACAGTTGTACAAACACATGTGCACACGTATGTGCACATACATACACATGCAGGATGATCTCATGTACAAATTTTAGAATTAGAAAACTCTTTGAAAATATAAACAGAGATGAACACTTGGTCTCACACTGACTGCTTAGGTCAGAGTTTTCCTGTATGTGTTGGTTTTTGTGGAGCATTATTATGCCAGAAAAGTTGTGAAATTTTGGCTTAACTTCATAAAGTTTCAGGGACATTTTTTTTTCACTTGAAAGTATTGGCCTTCTGTCTTGTCTCTCAATGTGGCAGTTAGCCACACAATTAGAAAAAAAA
>NW_008468463.1:0-965 GCF_000622305.1 Nannospalax galili
AATTTGGAGCATTGTGATGACACACTGGAGCATTGTGATATCACATTGGAGCATTGTTGTGACATATTGGGGCATTCTTAAAGCACACTGAGCATTGTGATGCATATTGGAGCATTGGGAGCATTCTGATGAAACATGAAACATAACAGCAAATTGGAGCATTGTGATGAACATTGGGGCATTGCGATGGCACATTGAGCATGGTGATGACACATTGGAGAATTGTGATGACACATTGGTGAATTGTGATATCACACTGAGAATTGTGATGTCACATTGTAGCATTGTGATGACATTGGAGCATTTTTTTGCCACATTCAGCATTGTACTGACACATTGGGGCATTGTGATGGCACATTGGAGCATTCTGCTGTCACATGAAACATTGTAATAGCAAATTGGAGCATTGAAATTACACATTGCAACATTGTGATGTGACATTGAGCACAGTGATGACACACTGGTGCATTGTGATGACACATGGGGCTTTGTGATGTCACACTGAGAATTGTGACATCACATTTAGCATTATGATGGCACACTGGAGCATTTTGCTCACACATTGAGCATTATAATGACACATTTGGGGCATTGTGATGGCACACTGGAGCATTCTGATATCGTATGAAACATTGTCATAGCACATTTGAACATTGTGCTGTCACTTTGGAGCATTTTGATGACATATTGTGGCATTGAGAGGGGAAATTGAGCACTGGGATGGCACATTGAGCGTGGATATGACACATTGGGGCATGGTCAGGGCATATTTAGCATTGCGGTTGCAAATTGAGAACTGTCATGACACACCGGGGCATTGAGATGGCACACTGAGAACTGTAATGTCTCATTGGAGCATTGTAATGTCTCATTGGAGCATTGTAATGACACATTGCAGCACTGTAATGGCAAAGTGAGGATTGTGATGTCAAAATGGAGCATTTTGAAGACATATTGGAGCATTG
>NW_008468464.1:0-966 GCF_000622305.1 Nannospalax galili
CCCCCACACTGGAGCCTGGTCCCCACACTCACCTCTGTAGACTCTACCTAGCATTCGGTTCCCGTAAGTCACAGCCAGTAGTGCCACTGAATCTGAGTCCTGTGTGTTGGTAAGTCACGGAGTCTGGAGTGGTCATGGAACCCCAAAACGATAGCCATCCTGCTCACTGTCAACCTCACACTGATCAAGCCCAGCACAGTGGTGACTTGCCCATGTTCAAGTGTGTGACGTGCAGCCCAGTGTCTGGTTGTACAGGTGCCTGTGGATTTTATAGCTTAGACAAGAGTGTGAGTGACCAGACCATGGCGGGCACAGTGTGGAGGGAGCTCTTCTTTCCTCACACATGGAGAGACTCATCCTTGTGGCTCATGGGTGGCATCCATGCTGACCTGGAGCCTTGGGTTTCTGGAGAATAGAAGTTTCCAGAAGACTCTCCATAGTCAACCGATCAGTGCCTCTCCAGGTGCAGGAACTGGGCTGCTCTCTCTTCACAGGAGTCTCTAGTGGGAGTTGACTTTTCTGTTTGTAAATGTTCCAGGTTCTCCCGAAAACAGAGTTTTGGAGAGTCTTGTATGATTTACATACCATTTGTACATACAGAACCAGATTAGATGTGTTCAGCCTGCTTGGACCTGGACCATTTCTCTCTTTAAGTCAGAGTCTTACTCTGTAGCCCTGGCTGTCCTGGAACTCAATTTGCAGACCAGGTTAGCCTCCAACTTGAGGTGATCCTCCTGCCTCTGCCTCCAGAAGGCTAAGATTATAGGTGTGCACCACCGTGCCCAGCTCATTTTTTCCAGTATTGAAGCTTGCCTTTTACCGGCTGTTGGAAGGGCGCCCGGCGGTCACCTTCCTCCGCGCCTTAGCGCAGCCCCCCAGTGTTTCTGGCTTCTGTCGGGTCTGCCTCTCTCTCCCACTATAGAGGACACCCAGCAGGCCAGGCATGCAGCCTGCTACCTGGCTAAC
>NW_008468465.1:0-965 GCF_000622305.1 Nannospalax galili
TCTGCAAGAACAGTGAGTGTTCTTAACTGCTGAGCCATCTCTCCAGCCCCATCAGGTGTTTTATTGCAGCAACAAGACAGTAACTAATACAATGATTCTCATCTCCTTTATTCTAAATTCAGTTGTAGAATGTGAATGCCTTGCTAAGCATTCTGAAAGACCATATTTGGAGGACACGGGCTTTTTATTTGTTTGGTTGTTTTTTGCTTTTTGCTTTTGTTTCTGCCTTAAAGTTTTTACATATTGCCATCTCTGTAAATAAGATACACCTTAAAACCAGTGCTGTATTCAGTTGCCCTCAGTCAGGAGACTTCTGTGATGTCGTTGTTGTCCTTGCCTGCACATTGGTGGCCGTGGTCTTCATGCTTTATACTGTCGATGTTTTATTTAATTTGGGAGTATTTAATGATAACACCCATTGAATTTATTTGCTTTTGTGCAAACACCTTATGACTTGGCATTGTGACTAAAACACTGGAACCCTCAGAAATTCATGGAAATGAGGCACCTGGGCTTTCAGGGACAAATTTCTTGTGTGTAAAAGATCGGATGATGTCATCTTGATGCCAGCTAGCTGATAGGTTCTTTTTCTCCATGGATTAACAAATGTAAAGATAAGAAAGCATCTCAGAACAAAGTGTAAGTGAAGTTTGTTAGCAAACATCACAGACTTCTCCAGTACAGATGGAGCCCTAGAGCTGGGAGACCACCTACTACAAGGGGCTCTGGGTTCAGCCTTGACCTCCCAGTGATTCCCGTCTGTCTGTATGGGGAATGATCCATGAGAGCCATGCTTTTAGTTTCAAACAGGTGAATTTGTTAAGTATATAAAAGACAGGAATAAGAGACTAGGACAGTAGAAAGACAGTAGAGCATCAGAGGAGACCCTTAGGCCATTCATCAGAAACTGGCTGTGACCTGAATATGTAAGCCAACTCAATCCTTTCCTTCTCTAAGTTGCTTTT
>NW_008468466.1:0-966 GCF_000622305.1 Nannospalax galili
AAATTTTGTAAAGATTAAATAATCTAGTTTGTAATTCATTACAACTATATAATAGGAAAATATGCCTTTTAAAGAGTTTTTGATAGTGTATACTTTCTGCAATGTGTACATATTAAAGTTATTTTAAGGTGCAAGTTAATTATGCGAATTAATTTTTTAAACTGCACTTTTCTGAACACACTCACCAGGTCGTAGTTGTAAAGAGGCTGACATACTTTTTCCAGAGTGTACAAATACCGAACATTATCTTTTGATTCATTTGCTGTATCAGTGATTCTTGCATCCAAATCACGCCAATTCTAAGAAATCGAAATTGGGTCAGAATTCAACCATAAATCCAAATATACTACTGCACTACAATTTAGTTGCAAAATTCAAGTGGTTTCCCCTAAGCAAACAAGCATACATTGAAATAATATTTAAGTGTGATTGATATATCTTTTTCTCTTTAAAAGAAAGATATTAAGTTATGTGTATGTGTGAGGGTATGTGTATAGGGGCGTCCAAGTGTCCTCAGATGTCAGAAGGGGGCAAGTCCATATTGATTTATAATTCCAAATGCAACTTCAATATAAAAATGATCACTTTCTCTTTACAGCACCCAGAGACGTACTGTCAAAACTGAGAACAAAATCTTTGTTTCATTTGCTGGTAATTGTTGTAGTACGTAAGAAGGCCTTACCCAAAGTTTGACACTTCTAAATATAGGACTGCAGTGTACTTAAGAAGTCATTTGACCTCCCAGAACAGAATGGAATGGTGTGATCCCTAGAGACTGGGAAAGACACCAGAGGAATTAGTTCTTATTTTCCTTTTTGTATCCTTTCCTTTTTTTTTTTTTATTTTGAGACAGGGTCTCACTGTGTAGCTCTAGCTGGTCTGGAATCGTTATGTAGACCAGGCTACCCTCAAACTCATAGAGAGTCACCTGCCTCTGCCTTCTGAGTGCTGAGATCAAAAGCAAGT
>NW_008468467.1:0-966 GCF_000622305.1 Nannospalax galili
TCTCATCAGAATGCCCGGGTTATCCATGATGGTATTTCAGACAACTGCAGTTATAAAGATGAATATACATGGTTTCCAAACATAGGATTATGTGTCTATGTATTTGCTTTTTGACCTACTTTTTTTGAATGGTTCATCTAATAACTGTTAACACATGTGCCATTGTCTTTACTGTACCTGTCGACTGCCCTGGTATCTCTGGATAGGAGAGGAGAGACTTGAGCCCACAGGAGAAAAGAATCTTTCAGGAAGAGAAAGATGGCAGATATAACACCTACACTCTGACTGCTAGAATTTTCAGGGAATAAATGGGGGAGAGTTCATTAGCCATCCTATGAGGTAATGATGGCACAACAATACTAGTTTCAACAACAAGGGAAAAAAGGGAATGTTAGAGAGCATTGAATACTGGTACACCTACTTTCATAAAATAGACTGAATGTAGGGTCACAGATTGACCTCAACATAATGGTAGTGACTCAGCATCCCACTTTCTCTAATACACAAGTCATTCAGACAAAAACAATCAAGAGTTAAATGACCATATAGAATAAATGGACCTGATATCTACGGAATAGTCCACCTATACACTGCAGAATATATTCTTGGCAGCCCATGAATGTTCTTTAAAATAGAACATACTTTAGGAAACAAAGTAAGTCTTAACACATATAAGAAAATAAAATAACATCTTAGATTCTGTCTGATCACAATGGAATAAAACTAGAAATCAACAGCAAGACAAACTAACAAAATACACAAACACATGGAAATTGAACAATACACTAGCATGGTGAATGGGTTGTCAAAGAAATCAAAAGGGAAAAATTAAAAATGCCTACAATCAAGTAAATATGAAAACATGGTATACAATGAAAGAGGTTGTAAGAGAGAAGTTTACAGCTATAATTACCTGTATTAAAAAACAGTATAGAAGGGCAAGTAGTGGGGAATGGCTGGGGGGGG
>NW_008468468.1:0-966 GCF_000622305.1 Nannospalax galili
CAGCACAATGCTCAAATGTGCTATGACAATGTTCCATGTGATATCACAATGCTCCAAAGTGTCATCACAATGCCACAATGTGTCATTACAATTCTCAATGTGCCAAGAAAATCCTCCAATGTGTCATCACCATGCTCCAATGTGATGTCACAATTCTCAATGTGACATCACAATGCACCAGTATGTCATTACAATTCTCCAAGGTGCCATGACCTTGCTCAATGTGCCATCACAATGCCTCAGTTTGTCATCACAATGTTCCAATTTGCTGGTCCAATGTTTCAAGTCACATAAGAAAGCTCCAAAGTGCAATTACAATGCTCCAATATGTTGTCACAATGCTCAGTGTGCCTTTACAATGCCCCAATGTGTCAGCACAATGCTCTAATGTGATATCACAATGGTCCAATGTGTCATCTCAATGCTCCAAATTGATATCACAGTGCTCAGTATGCCATCAAAATACTCCAATGTGAAATCACAATGCACAGTGTGAAATCTCAATGCCTAATGAATCATAATACTCAGTGTGCCCTCACAATGCTCAATGTGCTCTCTCAATGCTCCAATGTGCCATCTCAATGCTCCAATATGTAATCATCATGTTTCAATGTGCTCTCAAATATCTGTTGTGCCATCACAATTCCCCAGTGTGCTATCTCAATGCTCAAACATGTCTTCACAACGCTCCATTGTGCTATCACAATGTATTGTGCCATCCAAATGCCCCAATGTGTCATCACAGTGCTCCAGTGTGCTATTACAACGTTTCATATGTCACCACAGTACTTAGGGTGCAATAACAGTGCACCAGTGTGTCATCACAATGGTCCAATATGACATCACAATGCTACAACGTGTTAAGGGTATGCTCTAGTGTGATATCACAATTCCAGAATGGCATCACTATGCTCCAAAGTGACATCACAGTGCTCAGGTGCCAACACAATGCTCCAATATGTCATA
>NW_008468469.1:0-966 GCF_000622305.1 Nannospalax galili
CAGAAGAGTTTTTTAAAATATGCAACTTCATATTCTAAGACAGTGGCAAGTAGAGAACGATGTGGAAAGTCTTCAGTTCTGGTCCTCATCTCTCAAGAACAATCTTTCAAGGATGAAATAACTCCAAGTTAATCCAGACACAACTTCAGCCTCATGTACTGTAGGCAGGATGGCTTGTATATTGTATAATTCTCTTTTGTCTTTTCCTCTTTTCCTGTGCAGCTGCTGTGGCTGTTCCCCCATCCCGTCTCCATTTCTTTTTTCAATGCTTTGAGATAAAGCCTTGCTCTATAGCCCAGGCTGTCCCAGAGCTCATTTTGCATTCTGCCTTAGCCTCCTGGGTGCTGGGATTAGAGCATGAGATACCACACAAAGCTACTGTTTTTTCAAGGAGGTGTCTTGTATTCATTCACAATTCTATCTTTGTATTTGGATGGATGATTCAACTCAGGGTCTGCGTCCAACTGAGTATTGGTATTTGTATTCAGTACTTACTGTTTTCAGCATTGAGAAGATAGGAGGACGCCAAGGGTTGGATTCAGAGTGGAGGGAGGATAAGATGCACACCGACCTGATGTGAACAGGAGCTGAAGCTAAAGGCTTTACCAGAGCTGTGTGTTCATCATTATTAGACACTTGCTGAGATAGTAAATGTACTTTTCCCTCTTACATTTGCTATTATTACATGAGAAACCTTCAAACAGAGTGAGGATTAAGGTGGGTTAGAGTCCTAGCACAGGATTTTACTGTTTTCATGCCCCTGGTTGAAATATCAACCAATCACAGAACTAACCAAACAACCCACGGCAGTGTAAACTTAGTAACTCAATTCTTCTTGGAAAAGGAAGGTTCAACTGATGGAATATATCTTATAATAGTATAAATACATAGAAAGTCTTGATTATTTTTTAAAGGAATTTTGAATGAATTTATATTTTAATCAGTCCCCTGTCCTGGGATACTAAG
>NW_008468470.1:0-964 GCF_000622305.1 Nannospalax galili
TGCCTCTGCCTCCCGAGTGCTGGGATTAAAGGTGTGCGCCACCACGCCCGGATAGTTTTGTCTTTTTTAAGACAAAGTCTCATGTAGCCCAGGCTGGCCTCAAACCTACCTGGTAACTTGAACTTCTGGTTCCCCTGCTGCTGCTGCTACTCAAGTGCTAGGAATGTGGGTATGTACCACCATGCTGCTTTATGCTGTGCTAGGAACTGAACCCCCTGGCTTCATGTGTGCTAGACAAGCACTCTACCAATTGAGCTACAATCTTTGGTTGCCTGCGATCTGGTCTGCATTTGTAGTATGGAGTGGAAGACTTAGGCCTGTTGCCAGAGTTGTGAGACTCAGGAATTTTAGGGATATCACAAAGTACTGAGGCAGACATTGGGTGGTCCAGGCAGTGTGTGTTGGCCATTAGCACCATACTGCACTATGACCATGACAAATGAATGATGATGCTCCTTTAAATGGAGAAGGCTGAACAACGTGACTGCTTCCTGTGGGCTCTGAGTTTCCTGTCTCAAAGGAATCCATTGCATTGGCTTTGTCCAGTCTGGCTTTCCCCTAGCCCCAGAGGCCCCTGGGTGGCTTGCCCATGTGACACAGACTTTTCAGAAAGCCCTGGAGTATAGCTCCCACTGAAGAGCTTAGAGCACCTGTCATCTGACCTGGGCTGGGCACCAAAGCCAGGGAGGACAGTGACTTCACAATATCAATAACCTCCCAGCTGGTGACCCCAAAGATGCAACTCCTAACAAGTCAGTCATGAGAACCAGGGTCCTCTGCCTCCTGTGCAATCAAGGCATGTTTGCCACCCACCCCCCTTCTCCTACCTGGGGGCAGGATCTGTACTGACTGGGCACAAGGGTTGGTCTAGCATGCATTTGCTTCATGATTCCATAGGGGAAGGTGGCAAGTTACATTTTCACCAGGAAAAATGAGGAGGAAACCAAAGAGACAGGTGGGATAG
>NW_008468471.1:0-966 GCF_000622305.1 Nannospalax galili
TCTATGCATTTGTTTATGGTGTATCTGGTACCAAGTGGAACAATGGAAAGTTTGAGAAGCTCTTCCAGGTTCAGCTGCCCTTCTTCCCAGTGGAGTGTTTGGTCCAGACTGCCTTAGCTAGGTCAGAGGTGGGGTGCCATACACAGGGGGCACCAGCAGCAGATAATCTCCCCAGCCTCTGCCTGCATGATTCTCCCTTCCTTAAGATTTTCCCTAATCCAGGGACCTAATGCTATAGTAAGCAAAGTATCTGTGGGCACCATATGCCCAAGAGAACCCAGTTTCCAGAGCTCCCAGGGATGGTCACACCTACCTGCTCCTTACTGCTCAGCAGTTTGGAGCCAAGACAACAGTGACGTCACCGTGACTACCTCCTTCTTTTTTAGACAGCCTCATATAGCTCAGGCTGGCCTAAGTAGTCAAGTAGTCAAGAACAACCTTGAATTAATCTTCCTGTCTTCACCTCCCAAGTGCTGGAGTCACAGGGGTGTGCTACCCCCGTTTATTTGTTGCTGGGGATGGAACCCAGGGCTTCACAGATGCTAGGCAAGCGCTCTACTGAGCTACATTCTCAGCCCCCACTGTGGCTTTTTATACAACCCAGCAGAGCTCACTTCTCTTCCCAACTGTTGGTTCAGCAAAGGGGATAAACAGTTTATATATACGTATGTATATCATATATGTACATCTCCCAGGTTGGTCTCAAGCTCCTGTCTTCCCACTTTACCTCCCCAAGTGCTGGGGTTACAAGTGTATATCACCCAATTCAGCTTTTAAAAAGTCACTTTTGGGGGGCTGGAAAGCTAGCTCAGCAGTTATGAGCACTACCTGCTCTTGCAGGGTCCCAGGTACAGTTCCCCACACCCACACTGCAGCTAACAACCATCTCATAACTCCAGTTCCAGGGGCCAATGTCCTCTTCTGATCTCTGCAGGCATTGCATGACATGGGTGCACCTACCTACAT
>NW_008468472.1:0-964 GCF_000622305.1 Nannospalax galili
CTCAGGAGGCAGAGGCAGGCAGATCTCTGTGAGATCGAGGCCAGCCTAGTCCACATGGTGAGTTCCAAGCCAGTTGTGCCTACAGAGAAACCCTGTCTCAAAAAACACAAATGCATAATGCCATGTGTCCACTGTTACAGTACCATATGTATGACACTACATCATACAGAGTTCACTCTGCAGATTCTCTTCATCCCCTCCTCCCTCAGCTCCAGGCAGCCACCAATCCTTTCTTGTCTTCATAGTTTTGCCTTTTCCACATCATGGAGCTGGAACCGTGGGGTGCACCCCTTTCCCTGAGTCGTATACACTCATGTTTCCTCACATCTTTTCAGTGGATCTTTTGGGAATACATTTAATATTTGATTATCATTTGATGTTACTCTGAGAAATTAATTTTGATATAGCTGAGCTAAACTCAATGACCATATGTCCTTAAGAACAGCTACAGGTGCCTTGTTTTTGTATTTGTGTTGGCATCTGCTGTCTCACTGAGGGTGCCTGGAAGTCCTTTCATAATCCTCCTTTAGAATAGTGGTGTCCTGGGGCTGGAGAGATGGCTCAGTGGGTAACAGTGCTTATGGTGCAAGCCTGACAACCTGAGTATGAGCCCTGGAACCCATGTAAAAAGTTGGGTAATCCCAGCACTCCTGTAGCGAGATGGAAGGGGAGACAGGAGACTCAGCCAGAAGCTCTCAGGCCAGCTAGCCTGGAGTACACTGAGCAGAAACAAGAAGGACCCTGCCTCAATAGATAAGGCAAGAACAGACTCTTGAAAGTTGTCCTTTCACCTCCATATGTGCACAGCGGCCCTGCATGCATTGCACACATGGCAAGTAAATAAATTCTTAATTAAATTTTGGGGGTCTTTTGCTTGTGTTTTGAGACTGCATCTAACTATGCAGACCTGGCTATCCTGGAGCTGTGTAGACCAAGCTGGCCTTGAACTCACAGAGAGCTGGGA
>NW_008468473.1:0-966 GCF_000622305.1 Nannospalax galili
TTCTTTCTGTGCAGAGGGGATGGGTTCACTGACATTTCACACAGGGTTTCACACAGAGTTTTTGGATTTCATTTTCCTGAGGAACACAAACCTATAACTTTTTTGGTTGGTTGGTTGGTTGATTGGTTTTGTGAGGGTATAAGCTCGCCAATATATTCATGTGTGTGCAGGTACACGTGTGTGTGTGCATGTGTGTGGATGCCAGAAGTCACTCCTCAGGAACCATTCACCTTGGTTTTTGGCTTTTATTGTTGTTTTTTGAGAAAAGATCATTCATTGGACCCTGGAGCTTGCCGGTTAGGCTAAGCCGGTTGGCCAACAAGCCCCAGGAATCCACTAGTCTCTTCCTCCCAAGCCCTGAGGTTATAAATGGGGCACCATGCTGGGTTTTATATATGGCTTCTGGAGATTGAACTCAAATCCTCATGCTGTAAGGCAAACACTTAATTGAATGAGCGATCTCCCCAGCCCTGTGAATAGCTTTTCATTTCCCTTGCCTGGTGTTAAACATTAATTAGGGCAATGATTTTCTGGAATATCTGATAAACATTTTTATTTCTCTCATTGTTTAGTAGAGGTTGTGGATAAAGCCACTGATTCCTTTTAGGGCATCCCCGCCTTCCTTTGGCCAAGTCATGGTCTGTGTCTAGTGCAACGGAAGTCCCTCCCACATCCCTCCCTCAGTCCCAGCACCATCCTGCACTCAGCCCCAGGTTTCTGCACATCTTCCCTCCAGCTTTGCTCCTGGCCACTAGAACACAGCCTGAATTTCCTGCAGCTGGACCTGTGAGAGAGGAGCCTCAGGAAGGGCATGTTGGGGGAACTGGGGCATACTGTAGGGGCTAAGAGGGAGACAGGCATCTGAACCAAACCCAGAGTTCAGCACTGCCTCTCACTGTGTCTGTTTTCTACAGTCCCAGGGACCCTGCGCTGCCCACACTGCCTCTCTACACATGGCTGTGACAA
>NW_008468474.1:0-964 GCF_000622305.1 Nannospalax galili
GAGCTTCTTGATTTTCTGTACCTTTGGTGGGGGAACTGGTTCTGCATTTACATATCTGCTGATGAAATGTCTTTCTGTTGATTATGAAAAGAGGACCAAGGTGGAGTTTTCCATTTGCCCATACCCCCTCCACCTCCTGTTCTAGTAGCTTTGCTGAGATCTACAATTCCATCCTCATCAAACCCTAGAGCATGCTGATTGGGTCTTCAGAGTTGAAAATGAGGCATCTATGACAGCTACTTTAGAAACTTAGTTATTTAGTGCCCAATTTAAACTAACATGAAGAACTCATCAGCTAAAATTTGATTTCTATCACTGCTTCCCTGAGATATGGGAGAACCATGAATCCTTCTAAATTACAGACAAACTTGGAACACTCACACCATATCCACTTCCTTCTGGCATAAATGCCCTTCTCAAACATGCTGAGAAACCCTACTATGAGCAGTTTACAGTACCAGTGGTCAACAATGCCTAATTGGAGGCAGCCAACATAAAGATTAAATGTGAATATCACCAAGGAAAATACATGGCTCAGTTTTCATGGTAACATGGTAGTGAGTTTCCCAAAAATGTCAGTACTGCTGTTGTTGCCATCAAGATGAAGCCCAGTATTGAGTTTGTGGATTAGTGACTCACTGGCTTCTAAGTTGCCACCAACTTCCCAGTGTGGTACCTGCTGGAGACCTAGCCAAGGTACATTGAGCTGTGTGCACGCTCAGCAACACCACAGCCATTGCTAAGGCTTGGGCCAGCCTTTGTACACTGATATATGGAGGAAGGGCAGTTCTCTGAGACCCATGAATATATGACTGGCCAAAGAAGGATTAAGAGAAGGTTGGAGGTGATAGTGTTAAAGAAGATGATGAGGCCGAATAGTATTAGCCCATGTGCTGCAGTTTTGTTTTCTTATTATATTTGCCCTTCCTTCCTTCCTTCCTTCCTTCCTTCCTTCCTTCCTTCC
>NW_008468475.1:0-966 GCF_000622305.1 Nannospalax galili
AGTGCTGGGATTAAAGGCATGCACCACCACACCTGGCAACATTTATTAGTTTTTATGTGTGCATTCTTGTGCGTGCATGCAGACGTGTGCTACAGTATGTGTGTAGAGGTCAGAGGAACGTCCCATGTGTTGAACCTTGCCTTCTACCTTGTGTGAGAGGGGGTCTCATTTCTGCTATGTTAGGCTACCCAGCCTGTGAGAAATCTGGCTTCCAGGAGTTCTCCTGTTTTGGCCTTTCATCTTCCATCAGGGGCACTGGGATTACAAACAATGGACTGTGCACTCAGCTTTTACACAGTTCTGGGGCTCCAAACTCAGAGCCTTGTGCTTGCATGGCAAGCACTTTTACCTACTGAGCTATCTCCCCAGGTCCATTCATTTTCTTAATAGAGAAAGGTTTGAGGGCTCAGACAAGAAATGTAACAACAACCTTGTCTTGATTTCTTTTTTCTTTGCCTGCTGTCTTAGTTACTTTTCTGTTGCTGTGATAAAATATGCTGACAAAAGCAACTTAAGGGAGAAAGGGTTTATCTGGCTCACAGTTCACGGTACAGTCCATCATGGTGGGGAAGTCAAGACAGCAGAAGCTTGAAGCAGCTGGTCACAGCTCATCCACCACTGGAAAGCAGAGAGCGATGAATGCATCCCAGCACTCAGGTCAGTGTCTCCTGCCAAGGTAGATGCTAAGTGCCATCCCTTGCCCACCTTGTTTTCATTCCAAGTATTTGAAAAATATTCTTCTAACAGTGAAAAATACTTTTATCTCTCCACTAGGGAGATTGTGTGTGATATAATGAAAAACATATAAATTTGGTCTTTATCTCTGGTTGAAGTAGTGATCCCAAAGGTCTTAAAATACACTGAGAAATAGGAATATCTTTTGTGACTTTTAAGGAGCTACTTTTAGGCATAGGTAGGTTTATGCTAATAAAGTCACTTTTGGTAGACCCCTACATAGCATCAGGA
>NW_008468476.1:0-965 GCF_000622305.1 Nannospalax galili
GTATTCTGCAAGAACAGCCAGTGTTCTTAACTGCTGAGCCATCTCTCCAGTTCATCAGCCTTCTTTCTTATACACCACAGGACCACATGCCCAGGGTTGACCCCCTCAGGCAGTGGGATGGGCACTCCTCCATCATTCAGCAATCAAGAAAATGCCTCACAGGCAAGACCACAAGCCAATCAGGTAGAGAATATTCCCCAAGTGAGGTTCCCTCTTCTTAGGTATGTAGTACAATTGAACCTTGTCAACTTGACACACAAACACTTCACTATTAAATTATAACCTCTCCATTCTTGTCCCTAAGATTTCACATTAATATCACAATATAAAAACAGTACAATTTATAGGTCCCACAGTCCTTAAAAATTCAAATACTAAAAAGTTCTGTCTCTTTAAAAAGTTCCTTAGCTATAGGCTCCTGTAAAATCCAGAGCAAGTTACATACTCTCTTAATTCAAGAGGGAATAAACACACACACTTCAGCAAAACCAAAGTGAAGCAAAATAGATCAATATCCAACATGTGGGATTCACTCACAGTTTCCTGGGTTCCAAAAGGGTTGAGCAGCTCCATTTCTCCATTTCTCTGTCCACAACACACAGCTTGTCTCATAGGCTCAGGATGGCTCCACTCCACACAGCTGCTGATGCCCTTGGTGGTCATCCCACAGTCCTGATGTCTCCAGTATTCTGGGGTCTCCGCTGGAACTTATGCTGCTCTTTCATGAATGGCCTCTCTTGGCCTCTCATGGTGACATGCCTCAGATTCTCTCCTCTTCAATTCTTCAGCTTCCATGATGTCAAACCAGTACCACACTGGAGAATCTCACACATTGCCAAGCTTCCAGCTTGAGATGCAGCCTTGGCTCCCTCCTAGACCACAACTTCTGTGTGTGGCTCTGAGTAAATACTTCCCAAAAGATTTCACCAGATGATGCTAGTCTCTTATTAATCACAGGTGCTATT
>NW_008468477.1:0-966 GCF_000622305.1 Nannospalax galili
CCCCCTGTCACTTTGTGGGTCTCCAGAGAGATTCCTGTGAACTGGTCAGGGCATCTTAGTGCACAGAGGACGCACTGCAGAGACCGCAGGAACCAGGAGCTGGGACCCCGCCTCCTTCTGCATCTGCAGACTGAGCTCCTATTGCCAAGAAAGGGCAGGGCTCAGCAGGCAGCTGCTCCCATGACTCTGCTTTCAATAAAGCCATCGATGTCCCCTGGGTACATGTATGACAGAGTCTCATGGCCTTGGCTTTGTGTTAACACTGTGTGGGTAGGCGCTCAGACCTGACCTTGATCATTAGGAAGGAACGTCCTTTGTTACATCACACGTCCCCACACAGATGGTTTGCCAGGGCACCCAGGGCCGCAGGGTATAGCAGCAGGCAGCCTGGCAAGTGCAAAGGGTTGCCGACTTCTGCTTGGTGTCTATCAAGGCAGGAGGGGAGGGCAGGGATTGTCACTGGGAGGCAGGTGTAGGTCAGCTAGTGTGGGTCACTGCAGAGCTTGGACTTTCTGGATGCTCCTAGTGGTCTGGCACCTGGTGATGGATGGTGGCCCTAAGGTGAGAAGCCATGGAGGACGCTGGGTGTGGGCTCTGTGCAGGTGGAAGGATGTGGCTTGCAAGTGTGGCCTTTACTATCCCTAGGAATTAGCTGAACTGGCTGTGAAGGTCGCCGGGGGCAGTGAGGCCCGAGGCCAGAACCAAAAATACAGGAAACAGGAGAACACAGTTGACCAAGCCTAGACAGAGAAAAGAAATTCACTCCACCTGCCCACTGAAGTTCCAACAACCAGTGTCCAACTTTCTCACACCCACTAGGCTTTCCTTGGGACTGTCATACACGTAAAAATGCTGTCAGAGGGCTGGAGAGATGAACTGGCTGCTCTTGCAGAGGACCTGGGTTCAGTTCCCAGAACCCACAGGGCAGCTAACAAACCTCTGTAACTCCCGTTCCAGGGGATCCAA
>NW_008468478.1:0-966 GCF_000622305.1 Nannospalax galili
TTTTTTTCTGTATTGAAAACTGAAAGTATTTTGAAATAAAGTCCCTTCAATCCATAATAAGTCAATATGTTTTCTCGGTAACATAATTAATATAGATAGCTATAAATAATGAATATAGGTAATAACGAATACACCTCTTTGAAGTCTTCAGATGAACCTTGTTTGATTGATAGGACACCTGCCTCAGGTCCTGCCCTTGGTTGGTGAGGAAGCCTCCTTTCCAACTTTGCCATATCTGTCAGTGCTTTTAATCTCGTGTAACAAGCTGGGCCAGGGGAAGCCCACCTCTCTGGATGCTGCTTTCTCCCGTGCAGGCGCTGGCTGTCAGTACTCCAAAAGGACACCGTGATACAGTCGAGCCATGCACAGACTATGTTTCCCCAGCCACTGCCTTCCCTGCCTGTCAGCATTTGACAAGAGAGTCTGTCGTTCCACGAACTGGCCCCTTAGCTTTGGCATTTAGCTGTAACTGCTTACACCAGACTCCAGACACCTTCAATCTGGCCTAATTAGCAAGGCTCCTCTTTCTTCCTCCCACTCCTGCCTCTAGTCCTTCCCAAGTGCTTCTGCCAGTAGCCAACTTTGGAGTGAAGTTAGCACTAGATTCATAGGTTGCAACCCTGGCTTTTGATTTTGGTCCTTGATTATGCAGGCGTGGATTCTGCTTCAGCATTAAAGAGCTGAAGGCGGATCTGGCTCAGGGAAGATGAGCCCCAGGGTCTGATTGGGGCAGCCAGTCAGGTGTGGGCAGGAGGAGCATGGTCATCTGTAGACTCGGAAGCCTGGGCTGGGCTGGCTGCAGGGCTCCTGACCTGCGGATGTAGGGTGGCAAAGGACTGAACAGTGTGCAGGTCCCATCAATAATTAGAGGAACACATCCTTGCAAGCAAGCTCAAATTGATGTATATGTGAAATATAATCTTTTCTTTTGCCCAGGTATGGTGGTACACGCCTTTAATCCCAGCA
>NW_008468479.1:0-966 GCF_000622305.1 Nannospalax galili
CTATGAGAGCTAGCCTTCAGGGGAGGGGCCTTCCAGGTCATTTCCAGTTCCATTGCTCCAAATTCTGTGTCCGTTGTATGCCTGTCTTCAGTAGTAGGGACTTACCTTCAAGTTCTTAAAGGCTATCAAGGGCTGTGTCAATAGCTTGTGTAACTTTGGATGTCTCTTGGACTACCCTGCCCAACAACTCAAAGGAAGGCTTCTCCTGTCTGACACTGTTTCTTGTGTAGCCTTCGGCCACACACACGGACTTATGTAGAGATATTGTATGTGTAATTTTTCAGTTGATTTTTGAACTAATACAATTACCTTTGTTTTTTTTAAATAGAAGCTAGGCAGTATTTATCTCTCCTCTCTTTATCCCTATCTTATCATCTCTTCCCACCCTCCCCATTTAAAGTGTCCCCATTTTCCCTTGATAATTCCTATCTGCTATGGTCCCACATTCTTGAGTGACTTCTTCTCCTTTATCCCCATATTTTCTTGAATAGCTTTCCTTCTCCCCCTCCCACTTAACAACCCCCATTTTACACATTTTCCCCTTTGTAACACTTGTGTCCTACTATTCTCTCTCAGGTTCCTTCTTTCCCTTTACCTCCTGCGTTCTCTTCCATTTTCCTGGTTCTCTTCCATTTTCGTGGTTCCTGCAGTTACATCAGGATATATAATCACTTATATCTAAGTGATTTTATAAGACTTTAGTGCTAGGATCCACAAATGAGGGAGAACATAAGCCTTTTGTTTATCTGAGTCTATGTTACTTCTCTTAGTATAACAGTTTCCAGTTCCATCCACTTACCGCAAATTTCATTATTTCATCTTTCTTTTTAAAATGTTTTAATTGAGCATTTAAAATTTCATAAAATATTTCCCACTCACATCCAGACCCCCTCCCCTATGCATGTCACCCCTACTGACCCTATGCACTCTGCCATACATGCTGAGTCCTATTCATTCAGGTGTTTG
>NW_008468480.1:0-966 GCF_000622305.1 Nannospalax galili
AACTCTCACCTAGCATTGATCATCTGTCAATAGTTCTTCAACTAAGCTTGTGGCTTCTTATCTTTTCTCAAGTTCTATTCTAGGTATTGTCTGATTTGAGTTTGTGTGAGTCTTGTGCATGCTGTCACCATTGTTATAAGTTCATATGAAAAAGTTCGCACCTGCAATGAAAACTGTGTTTCTTTGTAGTAATCCATCATCCCTCACTCTTATAGTTGTTCCACCCCTTATTACACGATGGTCCCTGAGCCTTGGGTGGCAGAGGCTTAATATAGGAGTCCTACCCAAGGACACATACTCATCATTCTTTTATTCTCTTAATTGTAGAGGTCAGTCACATCTTGTTTATGTTTACTCCTAGATGTTTTGTTTTTTAGACTATTGTGAATTGGAATGTTTCCATGATGTCTTTCTCACCATATTTGTTATTAGTATGGAAGAAGGTTGCTGATTTTGTAAGCTGACTTTGTACATTGCCATTTTGTTGAAAATGTTGATCATTTTATTAAATATTCTTTAAAGCTTTTTGAAATATGTAATGTATAGTATCACAACATCTTCAACTAGCGATAATGTGGCTTCTTTTCTTATTAATTTCATTTTGCTACATTATTACTCTAGTTAGGGCTTCAAGAACAATATTGGAAAAGAATGGGGGTTGTGGACCATCATGTTTCTTTCCCGATTTTAATGGGAATGCTTTAGGATTTCAGAATGATGTTAGGTATAGGTTTGTCATACATAGCCATTGTCATTATGTTGAGGTGTGTTCTACCCATTCCTGTTCCATCGAGGACTATCATCATGAAGATTATGTTAAAAATCGATACTTGAGAATTGCATCAACCACAGGACCCATGCCAACTCAATCAGAAAAGAGCCCAGAGAGGAGCAAGGGATATGGGTGGGCAAGCACTAGTCAGGGAACGATTGGAGACTGATTACTACAGGGTGATGGAGAGTAGG
>NW_008468481.1:0-966 GCF_000622305.1 Nannospalax galili
AGGTTTTACAGGAATCAGATCTGACTGGCTCTTGCAGAACTAGCAATGGTGGATATGGTAGTTTGGGATTCTTCTGCATTGGGTGTGTACCATGGCCCCACACTGAGGGAAGTTACTCTCGCTTCATAGATAAGGAAGTAGTTGACTAGTCTGTGAAGACAGTGCATTGGACAGTGTAAATGGCATGATCAGTAAGTAGCTCAGAGACAAAGAATTATGTACACTGTCACTGGAAGTTTAGAATTGAATGTGGACATTTTGAACAGAAATGGTTAAGGAAGTAGATTTGGCATGACGTAATACGTGGAAATTCACGTAGAATTTTTATGATGAAGGGAAGATGCTTCCATTATCCTACTATATTCTGTACAAAGAGTGAGGTGAATGCCTTGGTGAAATCAGGTATTTTATAAATCAGAAACCCCAAGTTACCCATAGAAGCTAGCAGGTAGTGATGTAAATAATGAAAAGGACTTATTATGGGAATTGTGTTAAACAGATTTTTGTGCTCTTCTTAAACTTGGACCCTGTGCAGTACTGGTCAAACTAGATGAAATGTGCTGAACCCTGGCCTGCCATTTTCTGACCTTGCTTCAACCATTGATTGTTGGAGGCCAGCAAGATGGCTCTGAAAGCCTCATGGCTGGGGTTCAGTCCTCAGAACCCATGTAACACTGGTAGGAGAAAACTGGATCCACAAAATTGTCTTCTGACATGGTACACATGTGTCAACATTCATACCATACACATACATGATAAGAGACAATAATAAACCCATTAATTGGTGGTTTTAATTGATGTTTAAGGCTTCTTTTTTTGTAATTGACTTCTTAGAAACCTAGTCCAAATAATCCTGAGTTGGGAGTCTTTAGAGACACCAAGAACACTTGCAAGAGTGATGAAACATTTAACTCTTAATGGGCCAAAATGCTGTAATCTTACCCTTTTCATCCGCCTTACTTTTCC
>NW_008468482.1:0-966 GCF_000622305.1 Nannospalax galili
TTTTTTTCCTTCTGATAGCTTGCGTAGCACATTCTAGTATCATGAGCAATAGCCAGTAGTGATGAGGCTCTGAAGTCAGCAGGTTGATTTCTCCTTATTTGTTCTACAGTTCATGATCTATTGTCTTTAGCAATAAGGTCTTACCATAGAGTTCTGGTGGGTAACCAAGAGTAGAGGCAATGGCCAGTATTGTTTGTGGAACTATGGGACTCCTTGTTGATAGCTCCTAGCATTGAGGGTTTTATTATTATTATTATTATTATTATTATTATTATTATTATTAGCTTGTGATGTCCAGAAAGGGCAATGTTTCCCTACTATCGGATAATTTCTTTTTATGCTAGATATGTACATACTTTAAGAAACTTCTATAGAGGTAGATTTCCATACGGCTTTTTCTAAAGAATTTTAGTGCTACTTATTCCTCCATATATTCCCTCCACTGCCTTCCCCTCCCATTCCACACCCATTTTAACCCTTCCTAGTCCAATGTTCCCCTTTCCTCTTCATAATATTGCATTCTATGACCTCTCCCAGGTAGCCTCCCCCACCAATCCATGGATGCTTATCGTTTTCTTGACTTCTCCAAATTTCGAAATTGAATTATGCATATCTGAAATTTCAAAGCTAGCATTTAGCTATGAGAGAGAACATGTGAAATTAGTTTTTCTGGGTCTGGGTTACCTCACTCAGGAGGAGTACTTCCAGTTCCATCCATTTATTTGTGAATTTTATAATTTCCTTTTTTTCAAAAAAATTTTTAACAGAGCATAGGGTGAGGATTTATTTACAGAGGCATGGGTGCTCCCACATTTATGGCTGAAATTGAAAGTCCACACTCAAATATAGATCCTTTAACTTCCCAATAGCCACAGAAAATGGTGAGAGAGGTACCTCCTGGTGTTCTTGGCTTATATATCTTTAGTCCCCCCCCCATGTGCAGCTAAAGTCGACTGATGTGGGGGG
>NW_008468483.1:0-966 GCF_000622305.1 Nannospalax galili
TACAATTCACCATGAGGCTTACCTCCAATCTGTGTGTGTGTGTGTGTGTGTATTTTTGTGTGTGGTGTTTTTGTGTATAGCTAAAAAGTACACAATTAAAAACAGTGCCGGGCAGGGGAAACCTCCTTTCAAGTTGTTGGTCAGGCTAGTCCAAGAGACTACCAAAATAACACAGGTTATTGCAACAGCCCTTGGTTGCCTCTCAGAACTTGAATGTAAGACCCTGTTTCTTAAGACAGCACATATTTTGAACATAAGACCTAGACTATTTGATCTGGAACTGATCTGGAAGCCTCCTCCCTGGAGCCTAGCTCACATAGAATCAAGAAGATACCGTGCAAACAATTCCATCCAGCTGTGAAGTCTATGAACCACAGCAATGACCAGCCCAGCAAATTATCTCTACTGGTGCAGTAGTGGCACTTTTGTCTTGGGGGAAATCAACAGCTGTTTAATTGGAATTAAGGCCTGATCAATGGGAGGGAACTCATTTGGTATTGTAAACAAATGGCTGGAGAAGTCATATATTCTAGAGTAAAACCTACTTTTGCCATACCCCTAAACCAATGTAATTTCTTTCTGTATTCCAAATACATGTCCTTGTATGAAGTTGTATTCTTAATGCTCGTTGTAACACAGAAGCACAGTCCATAGCACTGAGTGTTGAGTGTGAATGCTGTGGCACAGAGGTGAAGGGAAGCACGGGTCCTGGAGCTAGGCTGCCAGGATCCAATCCTGAGTGATCTTGGCTGAGGCATTTGACTTGCTCACATTCCTCCTTCTTAATTTGTAAAATTGGATAGCTATGGTTTGACTACAGTGTCTCTTAAAAGCCTGTGTCTTTCTAGCCTGGCCTCTAGGGTGGCAATATGGGAGGTCCTGTGGATCTTTAGGCAGGGTAGGGTGCAGAACATTCTGTGATAGTTGGGAGTGTGCCATTAAGGAATTGTGGGCCCATCCTCTTAG
>NW_008468484.1:0-966 GCF_000622305.1 Nannospalax galili
TGGATCTGCCCGTGGACTTTTCTCTCTGTGCCATGGGTCTGTGTGACCCTCCTTCCCTGGATGCCATACCCCTGGCCACTGCACTCACTGTAAGCATGGAACTGGCTGTGGTGACAGCTGCTTCCTGGCATGGGCTGTTTACCACCACCTTACAGATGAGGAACCTGCCACAGCTGTATGGGGTGGGGGTCACCTACAGCCCTGCTGGCTGGCTTCTCCCTTTGTTGCGAACCCACGTCCTCCCAGGACTGGCCTCGGTATGGCCTTCCGAGGCTGGTTCAGGCTTAGCTCTCAGCTCTGCTTTGAGAAAGTCACTTTAATCCCACCATGGCTCAGTTTCTCCATCTGTTAAGTGGATATCATATGTCTGAGGCCACCCGCCAGATCATCGCATTGTGAAATTGCTGAAAAGGGAATGTTTTTGACCAGCACATATTAGAGTGCTCTTTTTAGTGCTGAATGGAATGATGTACTCTGGAAGTGAGCGCTGTTTCCCTCCTCCTCTTCTTTCTCCTTCTCCTCTGCATCCACCTCTTCCACCTCCTCTGCCTCTTGCTCCTCCTCTTCCTCCTCTTCCTCATCCTCTTCCTCCTCATCACCTGAGTTCTTTCCACAACTGATGTCACTCTGAATTCGTTGTCGAGGGTGGTGGTCCCAAGAGCTGCTGTTTCCTATATCCTGTGGTCAGAGCCCGTGCTCACCAAGCCCTTCTGTGTGACAAGCTTCCTGTCAAGTCTACAAAGACAATGTGCTCCAGACTTTGCTCCTCTGAGGTTGATGTGAGCCTAGAGTAACAGGAGTGTGCTCAGAGTGAGGCAGGCAGCCTGGAGGGCAGGCCTGGGGTGGGCAGCACAGACCAGGCCCTTGAGGTGCTATGTGAGTTATGATTCTCATTGCTGTGACTAAACACTTGATAGAAACAACTTGAGGCAGGAAGGGTTTATTTGGGCACATGATTTGAGGGTG
>NW_008468485.1:0-966 GCF_000622305.1 Nannospalax galili
ACACAGATTTCCATAGTGGCTGCACAAGTTTACACTCCCACCAGCAGAGAATAAGAGTTCCCCAAGAAGAAGTGAAGTTGGTGCCGGCCTCAGCGCCTCAGCTCTACGGGCTAGCTTTCACAGTGCTGGAAGGTGCTGCGCATGCTACCGGAAGACAAAGAATCAACTTTACCCAGCTCCGAGTCCTGTGAGCTGCAACAACTGATCTAGCAGGAGAGGCCCCCAGTGCAATAGTGGCATGAATGTTGTGGGAATAACCAACTGTTCTCTGATTAGCCTGAAGATCCATTTGACAAGATGGAGCCCGTACCTGACACTGATATCAGGCCTAGGAACCTGTGGCCAGAGGATAACTTGCTGTTATTATCCCTGCTAAATTCGCATAGTATTAAACCAACTCTTAATGACTTACTGTTCTATCCACAGATTTAATGCATCTCCCAATTCTCACTAGTGATGCTTCCTCATGCAGCATATGGTGATTAGCACAGAGACCCACAGCTGGTCAGTCTGTAGATTATAAGAGACTGTGGACTACTTATCCTGAATAGGATACCTATATCAAACCTCTGTCATCCAAGGCTCCAGGATCATTTCCAATGAGGTGGTGAATGACCACAAGGAAACAGTTTTCCAGACAGCTAGGTAGTGACAGTATGCATAAGAACCATGTAAGTTCACGTCAGACAGAATCCCAGAACAGAAATGGGAAACAGGTAAGCAGCCCCAACCATAGCTGAGGATCTACTAGCAACTGATTGCTACTGGGAGAGGGAGGGTCAGTTTTACTTAAGGGTGTGAAGCTGGGAGGTTAGTAGGGCTCCAGTGGCTGGAACTACTTGAAAGGGCACTAGTGGACACAAGTTTGACTGGATAGGCATACATATTATGTAAATATATCATTACAATAATATAATTATATATATAATATTTATAATACATAGATATATTATAAAATATAGAAAA
>NW_008468486.1:0-956 GCF_000622305.1 Nannospalax galili
GTTGTAATAGAAGAACAGAACAGAGAATCCTGGGACACAGCCCACCCCAAATCTATGGAGCAAGTGCTGGGTTTGCTGTTTTAGAGGCCCTGTCCTAAACATTGTTGGGCCTGCTCTCTAACATGAGTTGTGAGAGGAAGCACCAGGAGGGAACAGGCCAAGACTGCTGCTGAACCGTGCAGCAAGTTCAAGCCCAGGAGTGAGGACTCCAGGCAGAGGTCTAGTTAGTCCCCCAGAAAGCCAAATGACATGAAGAAAATGTTGACCCATCAGTCAGAAAAGGGACTAGAAAAAAGGCTTGAGTGGATGAGGTAGCTTCTAGCAGGGTCCCACCAGTGAGCTATAAGCTGGGGGCTCTGGAGTGCCTACCTGTTGCTCAAACAGCACCTCTTGTAAGAGTTCCACTTTGTCTGGCCGAGATACCACAGCATGATTTGGAGCTATAGCCAGGTGGCAGTTCTGAGCCTCAGTCACAGGCTTCCGGGTTCCATCAAGACACAGCAGCTCAAAGTCTTCCAGCTTTAAGTTCTTAGCCCACTCTTCAGTGTTCTTTCCTGGAGAAAGAGGCATCAGCAGTCACAGTTAACCTGCTTGGTCAAGGGGTCTTTTCTGGAATGGTATGACTATCCTACTGGCCTTTTAACAGGCACATGGTGGGCTATGGTAATAAGATGGAGACAAACTGAAACTTTCTCCTTCACCAGCTATCCGGACTATAAATATGCCAAGCACCCACATTCAGCCTCGGGGAACCTTATTGGATAACAAAGAGGAGTGGGGTCCACACGGCTGAATCTCAATGTTTAGCCCTAGCTAGCCTGAAACTTGCCCTGTGGACCAGGAGAGTTCCACCTCATAGAGACCCACCAGCGTCTGCTTTCTGACTGCTGGGATTAAAGGCATGTGACACCATGTAGTGTGTGTGTGTGTGTGTGTGTGTGTGTGTGTGTGTGTGT
>NW_008468487.1:0-966 GCF_000622305.1 Nannospalax galili
AGCCACATCTCCAGCCATGGAGGTCCTCTTCTTTCGCCTGCCTCTCAGCTTCTTTAAGGTCTTCCTTCCCGTCAGCTTCAGCAGCGTGGCTCTGATTTATAACTCATGGCATTCAATAAGCTTATTAACTCTATGAGCTAATGTCTACTATTAGCTTTGGAAAATTCCTGACTGTTTTCTCAGCATTCAAGAGGCTGAGACAGAAGGATGGTAAGTTTCAGACCAGCATGGGCTACACAGTGAGACCCTGACTCAAAAAGACACAAAAAGGGGCTGGAGAGCTGGCTCGGCAGTTAAGAGCACTGACCGCTCTTGCAGAGGACCCAGGTTCAGTTCTCAGCATCACATGGTAGCTAACAACCATTCACAACTCCGGTTCCAAGGTATCTGACCCCATCTTCTGATCTCTACAGGCAGTACATGACATGGGTGCATTTACATACGTGCAGGCAGTACACCCACATGCATAAAAATTTTTAAATATGTTTTTTAAAACACAAAAAAATTCAGGCTTATCATTATTATTATTTGGTTTTTGGTTTTTTGTTTGTTTCTGAGTCAGGGTCTCCCTGTATAACTCTGGAACTTGCTGTATACACCAGGCTGGCCTTGAATTTACAGAGCTCCACCTGCCTCTGCCTCTTAAGTACTGGGATTAAAGGTATGTACCACCACACTCAGCTAGTTTTATTATTTTTAAATCATGTGTATATGTGTCTATGTGTGAGTATGTGCATGTGAGCACAGTGTTCATGGAATCCAGAAGATGGTGTCCGATCTTCTGGAGCTGGAGTTACAAGCAGTTGTGAGCCACTGAATTTGGGTCCTCTGCAAGAGCAGTATGTACTCTTAACCACTGAGTCATCTTTCCAGCCCCCAAACCAAAAATGTAATATGTTAGCCTGGCGTGGTGGTACACATCTTTAATCCCAGCACTCGGGAGGCAGAGGCAGGTGGATCTCTGTG
>NW_008468488.1:0-966 GCF_000622305.1 Nannospalax galili
ACTCTCTAAGCCTGCCCCCAGTGACATGCTTCCTCCAGCATGGCCACACCTACTAAGACCTCCCAAACAGCACCTCCCAGTGGGGACAAAATCTCCAAATGCTTGGAGCCTATGAGGGGCATTCTCATTCAAACCATCACAGTGGTAATGTTGATTGACCATGAAATGTGTGCTGAAGGCTTATGTTTTAAATGCTTGGTTTCCAGTTGATGGCACTATTTTAGGAGAGTGTGGCAACTTCAGGAGCTGGGGCCAAGCTGGAGGCTGGGGCAGGCCTTTGAGGGTATGTTATCCTTGGATGCTTCTTGTTGTACTTTCTGATTCCTGGGCAGCCATTAAGCAAAGAGCTCCCCCTCCATCATAGGCTCCTGCCACCATGCTCTTCTGCTCAAGCCTATGGGGTCGTGCAAACATGGACTGAACCCTCTGAAACCACGAGCCCAAACAAATCCTTCCTCATTTGTATTATTTCTTGGGTACTTTGTGCACTTTGATGAAAAGCTAATTCACACAGGTGTGGGTGTCAATTTTTCCACAATTTTATCCCTACGTCCCGTTTCTGAAGGTCAGTGTTATCCAAACTTTAAAGCATCTGCCTCAAGCTTATTGTCCAAATTCTGCAACAAGAAACAGGAAAATCAAACCATCAAGAAAGAACCAGATCGTCGAGAACAATAACCCAAGTACAACATTCCATGGCTAAAGGCATAGATGGCCACTATATTGAATTACTGGTTGTGTCTACCTTCGGTTTGTCTCTGGCTCCCCGTCACTGGCTCTGCCACCCCTTGCTGATTTCATTCTCTGATGGTCTCTCTGTGTCCCTGGAGGCCAACCACCAAAACCTCATCGCTCAGCTGTCCTGGGCCTCAGCTTGTGGTTAGTGGTACCAGGAGGAGCCCAGAAGGCAGGAAGGAAGAGGGACCAGGCCTTTATGCTCCCTTCTCTCTCCTGCCCAGCTGCCTC
>NW_008468489.1:0-966 GCF_000622305.1 Nannospalax galili
CTCTCCCTCTCCCTCTCCCTCTCCCTCTCCCTCTTCCTCTCTCCCTCCTTCCTTCCTGTTTGCTATTGATGATTTGAGCACTGGGCTTTCTGCTCCAGCTGCCTCCTCCAATGTGTCTGCCATGATGGACTCATTGTTCTGGAACCATAAGCCCAAATAAACTCTTTCTTTTATGAGTTGCCTTGGTCATGGACTTCTTTCACAGCAACAGAAAAGTAACTAATACACACCTGAAACTTACATGAAGGTAGAAGGAGGCTATTTGGGAAGAGGACGGAGATTTACCCAAAAGATATCATATACATGTATGAAAATAATATGAGTGCTCGCTTCAGCAGCACCTAAACTGAAAAACTGGAATGATGCAGAGATTACCACAGACACCATGCAAGGATGACACATAAACTCGTGGAAATTTCCATAATTTTTCATATTTTATTGTATAAATGTATGAAATTGGAAGATTTTTTAAAGTAAAAGAAAAAGATGTTACAATGATTATTATGTACATTTAATATACACTGAAAAACATAAAAAATAAACCCTACATGTCCTTCCAGCTTTGAAATCTGACTACTGCTCAGAAAGGAGAGAGACTGAGAGGGAGGAGAGCTATGGGAGGAAGAAGAGACAGTGCAGAGGTGACAGAGGATCTGATGAGATGGGGGCCTCTTAGGTGCTTGATACCATCAGAGAAGACTATTTGAACAGGTTAGCATTATTATTATGGGTCCTCTGCACAGAGTAAAGGTAGATGCTTTCTGGGCCACATTTGATGTCATTGGCAACAGTTCTGAGCCCCTACACTTTTAAAAGGTTGTTGAAAACTGCAACATTCCATTGAGAGGTGCCCAGCTCAGAGACTATCCAAGGAAGAAGCACTCTTCCCTCAAATCTGAAAAACAGAGACTGCAAACTGGTGAGATGCCTCATTCAGTAAAGTGCCTGCCTTACAAGTGTGAGGCC
>NW_008468490.1:0-966 GCF_000622305.1 Nannospalax galili
CTAGGTCATAGAATTCTGACGCCAAAGAAGAAGTTTTAAAGAATTTTTCTCAATGGTTGGAGCTTACTGGATGGCGTTAGTAGAAGTCTTCAGAAGACTCATAGATATGGATTTACATGTGTGCATAATCTAGTGTGTAGGAAGATCATACTTAAAGTTTGACCATCCTTCACCTGAAACTACAAAGTCCAAAGTACATACAATTGTGAAATGTCGTGAGCTCAGCAACAGACCCCAAGTGGAAATCTGCATGTTTAACTTCCTGAAGGTCACTAGTCAGTATAGGAGACCCAAAAAATGCTGTGAAAATGTAACCATTACGCTATGTGTACTAGACATATATGGTACCTAAAGAAAATTCATGTGTAGAGCTGGGCCTTATTGATACACAAAGTACTTCTTTATGTCCTTATGAAGATTCCAAAATTCAAAATATATGTAGTCTAAACAAACATGCCTATAATTTCATACAACATGTGTTCAGATTTCATATACAACTATGTGTTTATTTGCTGGGCTGGATCACTTCAGTTGTCAACTTGACACACCTAGAACCGCAAGTGGGAAATTTCCTTTATCCAACTGGCCTGTGGCCATGTCTGCGGGGCATGTTGTTGAGTATTGAGTGGTGTGGGAGGGCGCAGCTACTGTGGGCGGAGCCACCCCTGGGCAGATGGTCCCGGGTTGTATAAGAAAGCAGGCTGAGCCAGGGGAGCAAGTCAGTGAGCAGCGATCCTCCATGGTCTCTGCTTCAGTTCCTCTGCCCAGGATCCTGCCTTGGCGCCCCTTGATTGTCAGAGATCTCAGAATATGAAAGCATCACACAGACCTGGAGGACAGAAAGGCGGTTGAGATCTGCCCCTTCAATGGTATTCAGGCCACTGTCCAAACAGAGGGAGGGAGGGATGGAGGGAAGGAGGAGGGATGGAGGGAGGAAGAAAGGAAGGAGGGAGGGAGGGAGGGAGG
>NW_008468491.1:0-967 GCF_000622305.1 Nannospalax galili
AAAAAAAAAAACATGGTTTGTAAAAATTTTCTTTCATTCTGTGTGGTTTTACTTTGAAGGAAACATTTTAAATTTCTCTGGTGTCCAGAATAGATGGTTGTCATTGTTGTGCTTTTGCTGCTACAGCTAGCAAACCACGGGCAAGCCAAAGTCAAGATGCACTTCTATTTTTTTTCTTCTAACATTTAATAGCCTTAGCTTTCGTATTTAGATGTTAGATTAATTTTGAGTTAACTTTTGCATAAGGTGTGAGAGAGGTAGCCCACTTAATTACTTTACATGTGGATACCAATTTGAGCTTCATTTCTTGAAGAGAGTTTTCTTTCCCCCATTGAGTTGTCTTAGAACTCTCGTAATCAGTTGAGGAGGCTGGAGAGATGGCTTAGTAGTTAAGAGCACTTACTGCTGCTGCAGAGGACCTTGGTTTTGTACCCAGCACCCACATGGTGACTCATAACAATCTGTAACTCTGGTTCCAAGGAATCCAGTGCCATCTTCTGCTCTCTGCAGATACCAGGCATGACCACAATACACATACATACATATAGGCAAACACACGTTAAAAAAAAGTTGGCTCTCAAATGTCAGTGTGTTTATGGGTTCCCAGTTGTGTTCCACTAATCCATACATTGGCTCGTGTACTGGTCAGTATCAATCACATCATTCTAACTTCATTGCTGTAGCTCTGTGAGTTTTGAGCTCAAGCATGAGTCCTCTAGCTTTGTGTACTTTTTCAAAATTGTTTTGGTTATTCTGGGCCTCTGCCTTTCTGTATGAATTTAGCATCCTTTTTTCAGTTTGCTCAAAGAAGCCAGCTAGAAGCCTAACGGGGACTGTGCTGTTACATGTCTAGGGCTGGGGATCATTGCTTTTGAACATTAAGTCTAGGATCCAGGAGGATGCTCTTCCATTTATGTAGCTGCCTTTGAAGTGTTAAGGCTTATATTTCTGAATTTATAGTTCCTTT
>NW_008468492.1:0-967 GCF_000622305.1 Nannospalax galili
GAATTCATTGTGCCCTCTTTCCTCTGCTGCACATTGGTATTCAGTTCTGGTGGCCTTGAAGCCTCTGCTTTAGTCAGTCCCAAACTTTATGAACATTGATATATTTGACCTTGTCTTCTTTGTAAAGTGAGAATGACGTTCTCCTGAAGATGTCTACAACCTACATGGAAGCACAGCTCCTTAGTAAAGAGCTGTGGATTTCCAAATATGACGACCTGAATCTGCTGAGGCAGTGAAATGGAAAAGTAGAAAAGAAATAATACACGGAGCTGAATGTGTGTAAAAAGAAGACACTGTGTGAGGACACAAACAAATCTACTTACTGGCTCATACATTGACTTGAAAGATGTTTTTAATATTTGAATTATCTGTGCTGATTTACATAAAATCCAAAAGTTAAGAAAGAGCAAAAGTTTTACAGCTAATTCCCTTTTATCGAGGTTTCTTTATTTCAGAGTTGTACTTAAAGAATCAACTCATAGTAACAGAAATTGGTTATTTTTTATGGGGAGACACCAGGCAGTCAAGACATTTTTATGTGAAAGAGCAGTTTTCCTCTTCCTCAGAATAGTCCAGGGTCCATGGACCCTGAAAATCTCCAAATAGCCAGGAAAGTGTTGTAATATCATATAGCTGAAAAGACAGATATAAAGTAGAATAACCCTAGAGAATACACTTTAAAAAACCTTGTTGTTAATGTAATAGAATTGACATGCTGTGTGGTGGATCAATATCCCCGAGGCTATCCATTCACTAGAAAAAGAGAAGATGAGAATATTAAAGATTAGATGTATCAATACATCAATTAGGAGGAAGCGAAAGATTTCTGTAGGGAAAATGCTGCATCCATACAGCAAGGGTCACTCTGACTTCAGAAACCCTGGGAACCCAGAGAGTGTTTGAGTATGAAACTCCCTGCTGAGAACGTTCTTGTGGAAAGAGGGCACAGAGAACTGCATCTTCTGAA
>NW_008468493.1:0-967 GCF_000622305.1 Nannospalax galili
TATGTGTGTGTCTGTGTGCACATGTCTGTGTGGGCATGTCTGTATGCATGTGTGTGTGATGGGTGTGTGTACTTGTGTGTGTATGTCTGTCTGTGTGTATGTATATATCTGTGTAGATATGTCTGTATGTATCTCATGTATGTGTGTAGGGGGGTTGTTGCACTCATGTGCCCACACATAGAGGCCAGAGGAAGAAGTCACGTGTGCTGTCCATCTTATTTATTGCCAGAGACAGGGCTGCTCCCTGAACTGGAGGCTCAACATTTGGGCTAGGCGGGCTGGCACAAGAGCTCCAGGGATCTGCCTGTCTCTGCCCCTGAATGTTGGGGTTATAGGCATTTGAAGCCATGCTTTCCTTTCTGTGGAGGTGCTGAGGATTCAAACCGAGGTCCTCGGGTATGCTGTGCAAGCTCTTACCTGCTAAGCCATCTCCCCAGACTCACCTGTCTCTCTTTGCACCTCTCAACAACTTTCCAGTCTCCACATAGCAGCCCTTCTTTCTGTGGAAACCTTTGATACCTTCTACTTTGTTCCTCGCTCTCACCCTTCCTTAAAAGCACCCTCCCATTCTGCCATGGCCTGTCTCCCTGAGCTCAAACTGCTCTCTGCCATAAACCCTGTTCCTCACCCAGTTGAAGCTGCTGCTTCTCAAAAGCACTTCCTCACCCCGGTTGGCCTTTTTGATGGCTGTCTGGTCTACTGTCATACAAAGCACAAAGGGTCACCCTTTTAATCTGCTAGTGAGGGACCTAGACCACTGTGAGGGCTCATGTCCTTGTATTCCTCACCCATGTCCTTCAACTGGCCACAATGGATACACACCTAGTATCATACGTGAACGTTTAGCAAGAGTAACAGCAGAGCTGCAAGAGAAATCTAGGGGAATTACATGATTTTTAATCCCAGGACCATAGTACAGTAACGATCTCTTTTAGCCTATTTTCCTTTTCACTGGTACACACACACA
>NW_008468494.1:0-966 GCF_000622305.1 Nannospalax galili
TGGAGTGAGGAAGAGAGGGGTGACTCTGATCAAAATGCATTGTATGACATGTATCAATGGATCAAGACAAGGGACACAGGGGTCCCTCTATGGCTTCATGCCCTAGAATTGACACCCACTTGTGCTTGCTGCAGTTAACTTGAGGGGACCCAGTCATAGAATGTGGCCACCTCATGAAGAACTTGACCTACCTCAATTCTTTGTTCTCATAGATTCCTAACCTCTGACTCTGACTCTTTATAAAAACAAAAGGCAACTAATCATTACGAAAAAAAAGGTAACAAAAACTAAGGAGGGAAACATGGAAGATCTTTGTGATTAATCTGTAATGGTGATATTAGAAAACCGTAAGAGAAATTTTTCATGTAAAAAAATAAGCATAACTACAAATAGAATTTAAGTATTTTTCAATCCCATTATTCAGCATATGCTCCATCTAATGTGGAGGCCACCAAAGGAAGTGAATTAAACACAAAAATAGTAACACCATTATCTGGTGTCAAAAAGGGCCACCAAAATTATTTAAAATATAATACCATAAGTTATAGGGAAATGTATGTAAAATCCATGTGTATCTTTGAAGAAATCACCATAGGAATTTCAATAAAGTAAATCTATAGGAATATATAAGTGTGAGCCATGAATAATGAGCCTCCTGTCACAGAGCAGCTGCAAAATGAACAGACCTACCTTGTCAGGTAGAATGGTGGGTGAAATCTACATTTCCAAGACTTCATATTGTGCAAATATTTGGCTGCCATGGAACCTCAGCCAACTAAGAATTTGAACCAAATCAATAATTTTAATAATAACTCTGAGGCTGATTCTAAAATTCTCATACGGTGATAAGACCGACGCTCTAGAACATCACTTTTTACCCTTAAAGTTTAAAATTAGATATAAATGGCAAAGTCATTCTAAAATTTTTTTTTTTGGTCTTTTTGAGACAGGGTCTCCCTGTAGCCC
>NW_008468495.1:0-967 GCF_000622305.1 Nannospalax galili
TGAATTGGACCCCTTGGCCTAAAGTCAAGGTGTCAGGCTGAATCCTTCTGGAGGCCCCAGGGAAGAAAGGTTAGTTTCTTTTCCAATCCCCACGAGAGGCAAGCATATCCCATAGTTGATAACCTGGGACTCTATTTGGTTTGGGTTGTGCACACCTTTCCTCTTCTTGGTAGTCTAATTCCTGTACTTGGTAGTCTAATTCCCTCATGTATTATGTACACATACTCCTCTTTGGACAATGCACTGAGCAACCTTGGACCCCTCTACCTGCATCAGGCTACATGTATACCTGTAACAAAAACTCCTTCCAGGACGCACAAAGGACATCAGGCCCCATTTTCCCTTGATCCCTGTGACAAACTCAGGCCCAATTTTGTCAAACTGCCATTTGGGAGACTAGTGAGTTTATTGGGTTTACTTACAGGAGTATGGGTGCTCCCCCACTAAAGCCACACTACAAAGTCTCCATCCAGGCATGGTTGTGATTTCTCCATAGCTGTACAAAATGGCAAGAGACCGTACTAATGAATTTCTCTGCTTATATACCCTTAGTCCCTCCCCCTCAAGGTACTAGGGCTGACTGGTTGGTTGGGAGGTGTGGCTGACTCTCCTTGCCCCTCCTTTCTTGTTGACCATTAGCAGTCAACAAGTTTGTGATGCTCGTAGGCAAATGGGTACAGCCAAACTTGGGCAGAGGGTGTCTTTCCTTAGCTTGCTGATCAGAGGACAGCCCTGATCAATAATACCCCACTCTGAACAAGAGGACAAGTTTTCTGCTCCTAACAACAATCAAATGTACAAAATTTCTATTCAAATCTATTCCCAATGTATTCAGAAATAGAATACAAAGAATAGAAAGACTGATCTGGATGCCAGGTGTGGTGACACACACCTTTAGTACCAGTTCTATGAAGGCAGAGGCAGGCAGGTCTCTGTGAGTTTGGGGCCAGCCTGGTCTACATACTAA
>NW_008468496.1:0-967 GCF_000622305.1 Nannospalax galili
TGAGAACTTTAATCTGTAAAACTCTGGAAATCACCTCAAACTCCTGGAAAGTAAACCCTTCATGGACTCCTCAGGCAGACTTCTCGGACCTACTTACTACCTGTTTTCAGACGGATGCCTCTCACACTGCCTTTCCCTTCCTAAGGCGACCTTTGTCGCTGTCTACAGATCCAGGAAGGAAGTTGTGGTCTGCAGACATTGTACGACACTTGGGGATGGGCAAGTTCTCCAATAATTAGCAGCTTCTCCACAATTTTAACACCAAGAGCAAAGGAAAAGCTTACTGAAACCAGACTGTACATATCCTGAGGAAAATTATTTTTTCTTAGTGATAAGACCATCAAGCAACCTTAAAGAAAGCTTCCTGTCTTCCCTTGAATTATGCAAATCACATCATTATGTGGAGCACAGCATAGTCCTCATAAAGACTTCTTCCCTTCATTAATAAAGAAAAAGAAAGATGCTCTGTGAGCACCGTCCTAGCAGGGACCATATGAAATATTTAGTGATGGAGCTTTACTTTCTGGGGAGAAGGGACTGATCAATCCTATTTAATCCTCACAACAACCCAAAGAAGTTTCATTTTCTGCTCTCATCTTTTACAGGGGAAAACTAAGGCTTCAAGAAATGGAAACATCACACGGCCACACAGCTCTAAGTAGCAGACATTCTGAAGCACAGCCAACTTGAACTTGGCATTCTTACCCAGTGGTGTGTGAGAACCCCTTGGATTAGCTCACAGGAGACGGTTGTTAACTTTTCAGGAAGTTTCTGAGCTGTACATTAAACACGGTAAAAATAAAGTTATATAAACCTACAATTAAATAACACATTAACATGATAGACAAGACCAGTGAGGGTATAAAAGTACTTGTTCTGCAATCCCCAAAACCTGAGTTTAATCCCTGCAACAGACTCTGGAAGTTGTTCCCTGGCCTTCACACCTACACAGTAGATGTAACACACA
>NW_008468497.1:0-967 GCF_000622305.1 Nannospalax galili
GCTCAGGTCCTGTCTGCCTCCCTTCACCGTGTTCCAGTCAGCAGGCCTGGAACTACTTTGCACCCTGGGCCCTGCTGCATCCCGTGCCAGTCCTGGACTTCCCCATGCATCACTGCTGTCCCTTCCTCCCACTCACGTGTCCCTTCCCCGAGTGGATGTCAGCTACCACACACTCCTTTCCTGGGAAAGGATCTGGCTTCCATTTTGGAGTTAAGGTCTGTCAGAGCTCTGTACCCTGAGCCCCCAGAGAGCGTGCCCAACCGAATGCCCTTGGCTTTTGCCATTTCTGTACACGGAGATAGGGGACTGCCATCCACCTGCCACCTGCATACTGCACGGCTCTGCTCTGAGCCCCACAAGACACCCTCTGTCCTTCTGCTCCAGGTCCGTCTGCTCTTGATGGTGAGAGTCAGCCCTGTAAACCTTTACCCGGTGCTTCTGTTTAATAATGTTTGTACCACATCAGCTGATGACCAAGGTCACTGCTATTGTTACTGTTGAAAAGGGCCAAAGGAAAAGTGTTGGTCTGCATTATGCCCACAAGAATGCTCTAAAACTCTCTACATGCTCTGTGCACCTGGAGGAGGCGGGACAGTGTAGTGATGTAAGCATCTGTTGCTGGGACCCTGTGAGTCCCCAGGACACTGGACAACTGACTGTTCTTCCTTTCCTGGACACTAGTGTTGGGCTCTGTGGTGTACTTGATCACCACGTCTACACACCCAGCAGACTGCACGGCCTTTGCTCCTCCATCCCCACCTGTTTCCCCTTCCTCATACCCCACAGCCAAGTGGGCACCAAACTTCTGACTCCTACACTTTCTGGAGATGTTCCACATCTTACTGTCTTAGCTCTCTGACTGAACACTTGGGGGCCAAGTCCCAGGCCTGCAGCCCGTCAAATGCAGCCTTCCTAGCCCTGCTCCCCAGGCCTGCAGTGGGCCAAGTGCAGCCCTCCCTGCTGGCCT
>NW_008468498.1:0-966 GCF_000622305.1 Nannospalax galili
ACAGATAGTTGTTAGCTGCCATGTGGGTGCTGGGAACCCAACCTGGGTCTTCTATAAGAGCAGCCAGTGCTCTCAGCTGCTGAGCCATCTCTCCAGTCCCAAATCACTGTTCTTTTGGTGGCTGCCATTGTGAATGCTTACACTGCCTGCAGCCCATGCTATGCACTGCCTCAAGGACTTCCCTTGAATGAACTCAATCCTCTTAACACAATGTGAGGGCTACTTTATTTTCCCATTGTACAGGTGAGGAAACTGAGGCCAAGGAAGTCAAGGAAGGGAAGAGACTAGAACTCACTCCTTGCTGTGAGCAGTTAACTACAAGGTCACTTACAGACCACCTTCATTAGACAGGAAAGTGTAACATGGAGAGAAGGGCATGGGCTCTGAAGTGAGAATTCTTTGAGCTGGAATTCAGCTCTGCACCTTTCCCGCTGTATGTGTAACACCTCTGTGCTTTCTTCTTGCTGAAGCCCAAGAGCCAGCGCCACAAAAGACACAACAGTAACCCAAGTTAGATCCACTTGCTTCACACAAGGAGAGATTCCTCCTTGAATTTCTGAATTCTGAGATGAATTTCTGAATCTGAGCTGAAGCATTATCAGCATTCAGTAAACAAAGTCCAGGGAAATATCTGAGCAACCTAAGCAGTTCTAGGTGGAAAGAGGGAGAGGACCCAGAACTGAGGATCAAAGACCTCAACCGTTCAAGCTCTGCTAGAAGACGATCCATAGAGAGCGTGAAGGAGGAATGCGCTGTGAAGACGATCCGAGAGCCATGAGAAGATAGGCCAAGGGAGCCTTTCACAAAGTGTGCCCAAAGCCACTAAGGGGTCAGAGAGGGAGAAGACAGAATGTCCATGGATGAGGCAACATGGAGGTCATGGGTGTCCAATGACCAGCCAGTCCTCGGGTGGGTGTGGGCAAGAGGCAGCATGAGAGGGAAGAAACTTGGAGTAGAGACAGCATC
>NW_008468499.1:0-967 GCF_000622305.1 Nannospalax galili
CAGTCAGCTACATGGGAGGGAGGATCTGTGGAACATGTAACTTGGCACTGGCTGGTGGCAGCTGCATTTTTCTTCCTGGCTGTGACTCATCACCACTGTAGGCAGCTGGCACTAACTCTCACCAGGGTGATGTGCAACCAATGTGCCCATGTTACAATTTTCTCTGCCTTATCTTCTTGTAAGGCAGTCTAACATTCATTTCAAGGACTTGATAAAGACACTTTAAAATCAGACAACTTATTGGATGATTAAAGCAATAAACAAAAAAATGAAGTGTATTAAAAAGTATCAGTTTCAAAACTATACTAAAAATACACAGTCTTGTGCTAACTACATTCCAACTTTGATCCGAAGGTGTCCATCCTGGCTTCTTGTAAGGGCTCTCCTCAGCTCAGCAGGCAGATGAATAGCCAAACTGAAAGTCTAGCTTTATTATCAGAATCCTATTATTAAATCTTACATGAGTCACAGAATTTTATCAAAATTATGACCATACTTCCATAGATCTAAGCTGCCTGCCCCTGACATCTCATGCCACTGATGATGGGAAAGATTTCACACGGCACGCAGACACCTAAGGCACTACCCTCTCCCCTCCTTCCTCTCCTGCCCAGCTGCTACCAGGCAGGCTCAGTTCATATTAAAGACCCAGAAACCTGGCCCAGCCTGCATGCCCTCAGCCTGCTGTGCAAACTCTAGCTGCGTAGTCTGCCGGCACTCTCTGTGTTTTACCTGCGGAAATCCAGGAGTGACCTCGTGGAGGACGGGACCCCCTGGTCATACCAACTCAGGAAGTGGAACTGGGTCACCGTGCGTGTCTCGTTGGTCTGCAGGTTCTTCAGGTAAAAGCTCCTCACCAGAAAGTCCTGGCACCAGATATGTTCAGAAACGAGATTGACCTGGCAGGGACAGGAGAGCAAAGCGCATGAGTCAGGGGCCACGGAACACAGTGCTGTGTAGGGGGGGG
>NW_008468500.1:0-966 GCF_000622305.1 Nannospalax galili
TCTCTCAAAATGTCCTGTAACTGTGGTGAGTCACCTGTCCTCTTCTTCAGGAAGTCCATGGAAACCCCACCAGGTTGATTTGAACAGGTGTCCAGTTTAAAAAGAGGACGGTCAACTCGGAGGAAACATTTCCTCCATGCTCCCAAGTGAAGCCAGCCATGATCAAACAGAAACTTTGACTTACCTTCACATATATATGAAACTGTTAAAAGAAAGGAGCCAGAGTCTCCTCCCAAGGCCATGTGACCCCTGAGGAACAGATCCTCAAAAGTCTTAAGAGTAAAAATAAATTTGTTTATTTGGGCCAATTCTATGATCTTAAACACTCAAAAGGAAAGTATAACCAAAGATTAAATTAATCAGTATACTTCTTTAAGAATCCATGTGTATATCTAAAGGCTATGTAACAAGAAACAGTGCCAGATGGGAGATACTTTCCTTTGAGTTGTTGGCCAGGGTGGTCTATGAGACTCGCCACATTACTCAGGCTATTGTCACAGCTCCAGATGGCCTCCCAGGACTTAAAGTAAGACCCTATTGCCAAAGAAGACAGAACATACATCCGAAACAGGATTTGGAGAAATAGAACTGCAACTGACCTGGAAGCCACTTCCCCTGAATGCGAACTCTCAGACCTTTGGAGAATACTATGAAAGTGCCAAAAGAAAACACCAATGGATGATCTAGCACAGGCTTCACACCAAATAACCATATCAACGGCGAGCACAGCATACTCCATTGGTGCAGTAGTGTCACTTTTTCCTTGGGGGCAATTAACTGCCTAATTTGACTTAAATCCCACTCAAAGGGAGGAAACTCAAGTGTGGTACTGTAACCTAACCTAATACATATGGCCAGCATGGTCATAGACCTTAGAGAAAACCCCAAAACTTTCACATTACTAAAATTATGTGCCTTCTTACTATGTGCAAAATATGTATCCTTATATTTACAGACAAATATCCC
>NW_008468501.1:0-967 GCF_000622305.1 Nannospalax galili
GTGACTTCAAACATTCCCACCTGTAGGGAGAAGGGATGCTCATAAGGCTTAGGAAGTAAATGAAACTTACGAGACTCAGGGAGCTCTTCAAAGTTACAAGATTCACAAGGGGCATCCCCAAGCTTATGTAAGTAGTAAAAATCACTGGGGGGAGAAGAGACTGTCCCATCAAACAAACTGCCTGCAAGTGGTGAGGAGAGTGCCAGAGATGTAGCTTTGTGAATGGTCATCTTGGTGATCTTTGAATCATCCACATTTCTATAAGCAACCCCTCATCTGGACTCCTGTAAGGAATCTCAGTAAACTCAGTAGATCACTAAGCTAGACTTGAGTGGAGTCTTTTGTCTGGTCTGCCATTCTCCAGTAGACTAGGGTGAACAGATACTTGTTCATGTCTCCCAGGGAGTCATACAACATATTCTCTGGAAGTATTAGGACTCAGTGAATACCACCAATCTGTGTGTTCCACACAGAAGCAGTAATTGGTATCTGTTTGGTGTGTGTAATGTCAGAAAAACTCTGTGAATCTACTAATGCATATTTAACTTCATTAAGTAATTTAATCTATTGATTATTTCATCTATGTATCATAAAAATTTTTCTTTTTATGGTGCTGGGGATTGAACCCAGGGCTTTACACATGTAAGTGCTGTACCATGAAGTTATATCTTCAGCCTGATCTACCTATCTGCCCATTCGTTCATCCATCCATCCACTCATGCATCTATCCATCTACCCACCTGACATTTACCTATCCTCTTATATTTTATCTATTTATTCATTTATTTATATTTTATGTGCATGAATGTTTTTGCCTGAGTATATGTATGTGTACTGCATGTATGCAGTTCCCACAGAAGCCAGAAGAGGGTACTGGATCCCCTGGAACTGGAGTTAAAGTCTATTGCTCGCCACCATTTGGATGCTAGGAACCAAACCTGGGTCCTCTGAAAGAGCAGCCAGTGCT
>NW_008468502.1:0-967 GCF_000622305.1 Nannospalax galili
ATTACGGTCATTATTCTGAGGACACAGAAGCTGAGAGAGATAGATCACCCTATCTAAAGCTACATACGTAGAGCTAGACTCTGGAGCTAGTGCCAACTACCAGGTCCATTTGACATCTTTCTCTACCAATACTTGCCTTCTCAAACTCAATTCCAGGGGGTCTCTTCACATTCTTTCAGAAAGATTTGTAAAAGAATAATTATGCTATAGATGCATACAAACTGGGAGAAAGCCACCCTACCTCACTGTTACTTATGTACATAGGGTTGAGACATTTTAGAGGGCACTAGCTATTGGGTGGGGGTGGGGATTAAGAGAGGAAATGACATTCCAGCAAGTATTCTGATTCTATGGTCACTAGAAAAACCTAGCAAATGGAAGACATTCACATAAAAGTTAGTGTACGTTTACTATAAAATAATGTCAACATGAGAATGTAGCCAAGGCAGCATAGTAGCATTAAAAAGAACGTTGAAAGGCAACTCACACCAGAAACTGTGTGCACTTAGGTTTTAGCTGTCAGTAGAGGAGGTATTTAGCCAGATTTTGCACCATGGCTCGGGTTGTTCTGAGTGAAAACACTGGGATACCACTCTAATAAATAACTGCAAGAACTTCTCTGTGAATGTCATTTACAGGTGAGTTTTATTATGCTCAGAGGGAAAAGCTCAGTGGAAAAACTATAAGCACTTAGAAAAGAGGAGTTCCATAGACAAATCCCTGGGGCAGAATATTATATTTCATTAACAAAGAAGAGAGGGTTAAGTTACATACTGGATTTAAAGGAGGTCTTGATCTGATGAAGTCAAGGATGATTTCATGAGCACTCTTTTTTAACCGAGGGGGAATATCACCATTTACCTAAAAGGAGATGGAAAGTGGATTATGTGGTTAGAGGGGTCATCGGTCTTTCTTGGCATAGCTATGATCCCAAATAAGCCTCACAATTCATGAAGTGCAGTCTGGC
>NW_008468503.1:0-968 GCF_000622305.1 Nannospalax galili
CTGACTGCACAGGTGCAGCTGATGTGCGATTGTAGCGTTCGAGTGTAGCCTGTAGGGGTGGAAGGTGTGACTAGAGACTACATGCGCGTTGCCTCATCAAACCCGTTCTTATGGTGGGCACGCACGGAGCCTGGGTGGGGCTGACATGGTCTTCCCCACCGTGTACTTCAGTGCTGTGCACACATCGGTGCGATTTCGTGCACGTCCACTGGAGACCTCTGACTGACCTGGCAGATTTTCTGTATGGGAAGCTTTCGTTGAAGCTGTATTATGCAAAGAAAAGGGAACGGTCCAAGTGCTTTCCCACTTCAGGCACCTGTGAACAGGGAGGAGCGTCCTGAATCTGAGTGATTCTTAGTCTTTTTCTGGAAATGTCTGTGAAGCTGGCGTCTAAAGTATACAGATTTCTGCAGGGCACGAACGCACTCGATGCACCAGGCGGATCTCTGAATCGGCTTTAGGTCCACGTCTTCTCTACCATCGTCTCGTGATTCCAGGTGTACAGTGTTAGATTTAGGAGTGCAGAGAAAGGAGGTTAAGGTTTAGAAATAAGAGTCAGAGCCAGACCCGCCACAAGCAAGGAATGTGTCCCTTTATTCAAAGACACAGCAAGGGGCCTGTAAACCCTTCCATAGAATGGGGGTGTCTACAAGGAAGGGCAGAGCAGTTTGGACTTACATAGGAACTCTGTTGAACACAGCTTCGGGAATTTGCTTAGTGCCAGGATCTAGTGTCCTGGGGGTAATTGAGGGTCTTCTTCCTTAGATTATTTTCTCAGGAAAAGCAGACGAGTTATCTAATGGCACTAAAGGAGCCGAGTTGGCTCCGTAAACAGTCTCAGTCTGGGGAGTGGCCAGTTGACAAGGCTTGAACAAAGGCCAGCTGTCAATTTAGGACCAGTTTGCCACTTTAAGGAATTATGTCTTTATGGCTTCCTTTAATGAAGCTTATGGCTCTCCTGCAATTCA
>NW_008468504.1:0-966 GCF_000622305.1 Nannospalax galili
CCTCTGCAGGAACAGTCAGTGCTCTTAACCACTGAGCCATCTCTCTAGCCCCATAGTTGTACTATTTTATATTGTGATGTTAATATGAGATCTTGAGGACGAGGAAAGTTTGTAGTTTAGTAGTGATGTGTTTGTGTCAAGTTGACAAGGGGTGAACTTCTGACGGCTAATCTTGGTTGTCCACTTGAAACACTTGGGAAGAGGGTGCTTCAGTTGAAGAGCTTTCTCTGTCAGATTGGCTGTGGTCATGTCTGTGGGGGCATTTTCTTGATTGCTAATTGATGTAGGAGGGATCCACCCACTGTGGGTGTTACCATGCCGAGGTAGGTGGGCCTGGGCTGTATAAGAAGGGTGGTTGTATGTGAGCCTGGGAGCAAGCCAGTAAACAGCATTCCTCCATGGTCTCTGCCTCAGTTCCTGCCTCCTGGGTCCTGTCTTGAGTTCTTGTCCTGACCTCTCTCAATGATAGGTTCTGACCCAGAAGTGTAAGATGAAGCAAACCCTCTCCTCCCCAAGTTGCTTTTGGTGATGGTGTTTATCACAGCAACAGAAAGCAAACTAGAACAGAGATGGAGCAGCCAAGGCTATAGAGAAGGCTGCTCTTGGTGTACCTAGGGAAGGCAAACTGTGAGCCAGGCCCCTGTGCTGATGCTGGCCACAGTCCAAGAGGCAGGAGGGGACCCTGGAAGCCATCATAGCTACTGCTGAGGCTTCCAGGAGGATGGTGACCAGTGTGGTAGTGTCCAGGACTCATCAAAGCTAAGCTGACCACAGTATGGGAGGAGAATGTAGGAGACACAGTGTCCCGGTGACCTATGGCCCAAGGATAATGGCCAGGTGTTCTGGGCTCAGCTTCTCAGAACAGAGGTGGGTAGGACTTGCTCTTTGAAGCATAGGCCCAAGTGTCTGTGGGGCTCAGGGACTAGCCAACAGCATGCGTAATGTCTCAGAAAGGTCGGCAGGGGG
>NW_008468505.1:0-967 GCF_000622305.1 Nannospalax galili
ATCCTAGGCAAGTGCTCTACCACTGAGCCACACCCCAGCCCCTCACTGGGGAATTTCAGAGCAGGGGCTGTACCACTGAGCTCCACCCTGTCCCTGCATCAGACTTATTCCAAAGATAAGGAAACTAAGGACCAGAAAGCATACGACCCTCCTGAGTAGGAGTGACTCCAGCCTAATCTTTCATCAGCCCCTAACAGGCACGGGCTTTCCTGATGCAGCCGCCACCATAGAAGGAAGGGCAGAGCAACTTTGGCTAGGCTCCTGGGGCCAACTCAGGGTGGTGGGATAAGCAATGGAAGCGTCTTCTGAGTGTGTCCTAACCGCCTTACAAACACAGGCCTCGTTGGGAGCTCAAGCTGGGACTCACAAAGTTTGTGGACCTGGGGTACTATGACCCGGGTGGCCGCAACCGGCGAGGAAGAGGTCTGTCCTGGCCCTTGGCGGTGCGGTCCATCCCGATCCTCGTTAGTGCGGAGGCGCCACCTAGCGGCGCTCGTGGGAACTGGTCTGATTTCCAGTTTCTTGGTCTCTAGGTAGAGGGTTAGGTATGGGGGTCTGGGAGCCTAAGGAGGAAAGGGGTGTCCTCCACCTGGACCAGAGGCTATGTGTGGCTCCTGACACGTCACTAAGAGGGCTGAAGATGGGAGAGGAGGTTGTAGGAGGAGGCTGTAGGGGAAGTATGTGCGGTTGATTCTGCCTGGGCCCTGGCCCTGACTTTGGCCTGCCCTGTTCTCAGCCCCAACCTCCTATGATAGAAGACCAACAGCGAGATGACTCAGGTGATGAAGGTGCTTCCTGTTGACCACATCTTCTGACGGAGGACTTGGAGGGCTCCCCTGCTTTATGACATCAGTCTGAGAGTGTGGTATGAGGTGCTGGGTGGGGGGCATGGAGAAGATGCTGTACAGCCTCTATTGAACATGGGTATTTACTTTATTATTTTATTTATTTATTTATTTATTTATTT
>NW_008468506.1:0-967 GCF_000622305.1 Nannospalax galili
AAAAAATTTAGTGGTCAGATTTAATGAAGATTGTTCAAACTGAATTGTTAAGAGGTGAATGGATATAATAACAGATTTCTGTTGATACAAACAATATTAGCTCTTTCATTCATTCAGTTGTATAAACACATTAGTAAACACTCCATGCTCAGACATTGTTCCCGTAGGAGATGGGTGTCCAAGCGATCTGTTCCCACAGACTTCACTTAAGATTAGGTTTAACTAAGATTTGTTCTTTGTGTAGTGAACATTTTGATGGGTTTTAGAAAGCCTTAATTTCCTTTTCAGATTTCCACAAGCAATTTGGCAGAAGTAATACAATCTCTCATAATTATATTTTTATCTCTGTATTTCCTAAATGGTATTTACTGTATTTACTTCTCAGAAGGCTTACTTTTTTAACTATATTCGAACAAAAGGTCAAGAGCTAGGAACAATTAAAATGTCATATTTGGTATAATTCCCTATGACAGTGCTTCACATTTTATAGGTATCTCATTATATTTACCAAGCATGCTTTAAGCAAAGTGGAGCCTAACTTCCGATAGCTTCTTCATTACTGTCTTACATTAGAATTAAGAACAATTATGCTGTAGTCTACCCTGAAATTTTGAATGTGGTTCAATTTAGATAGTAGTTCTAAAAAAACTTAATTTAGAAATAGTTCTAAAAATTAATTTAGAAGTAAAGTTTATAATGCATTGTTTTATTCACTGTTATAAAATGCAAATGTTTTCCAGAGTGATTTCTAAGTTGACTGTTTTTATAAAACATACCATCCGCCCTACTCAAGGGCACTGGGCGGTTGGCCTATGCCATACTTTTACGTGTGATATATTCAAGATATACCTTAGAAGGCACATAGCCAGTTTATCAAACTGTATAATGTGCATGCCTTTTCCCCATTCAACCCACACCAGAAATTCATCTTGCTGAAACATAAACACCACACACACACACACACACA
>NW_008468507.1:0-967 GCF_000622305.1 Nannospalax galili
CAGGCCTCACTGAACTCTCTCCCCTCACTGAATCCCTGTGTCCCGGGCATTGTCCTAGTACTAAGTACTCTTAGTTGCTCTCTGCATTGGGGAAGCATGCTAGAATGTTTTAATTTCTCATCTATAACAAAACAATAATGATTCTCACTTTCTAGGACAAAGCAGACTAAGAAAACAACAACTGTGGCACAATGTCGAGAAGCCCGAAATCTTAGCGTCTGCCCAAAGACCAAGGTAAAGGTACAGATACTTTATAATCATCTCCATGCTCAGCTGGCTAAAACAGGCCAGCCTTCCCTGGCAGGAAGGACTGAGTGCCAGTCTCCCAAGCAGTGGCAGCTTCAGGGATAATGGGAGGTGACCTTCCAGGTCTAAGTGACTCCTTCAGTCCTGAGGAAGTCGGTGTGAACATTAAAAAGATTCCAAATAAAAAGATCACCCACAACTCTAAAACGCTGTTCTGCACTGGCACTGCCCAGGAACTCCAACCCACTCCCGCTCTGTGAGGCAGGAGGAGGAAGTAAGAACTGATAGGGACTCCACACCGTCCTAGAAGGAGCAGGCTAGGGCCTCTTAACTGCCATGACAACCTGAGCAAGGCTCTGATCTAGATTTTAACAGACATCCAGAGCCTAGCTTGGGACAGAGGCTATCAGGCAACCATTACATGGCTCAGCTCAGTGCAACAAGACCTCCCACCCCCAGTATCTGAATAAACCACATGTGGTTTAGAATGCCCAGAGGATGTGGCTACCTCTCCTTGGGTGAGCTTGCTGGCAGCCCTGGCTTTTTTAGTGTGTAGACTTTCATCATATTCAAAAGGTTCTACATTTGAAAGCAGTTAAGCTAGAGGAGGCTGGAAAAAAGTGAGTCAGGGAAGGCCTGGTAGGGCACCACAGGTCTTTCGTTGACTTGTCACCTGGGTCTGAATGAGCTGGTCCACAAAGAGAGCCTTTCTCTCATACAC
>NW_008468508.1:0-967 GCF_000622305.1 Nannospalax galili
TCTCCTGACTCCTTAAAACCAGGGAGTGGAGCAGCCTTAGGGAGAAGGAAGCTGGGACAGCCCAACAGGGAGAAGCACCGGCCATGGGCTGGGGGTAGGCAGCCCCAGTGCTCAGAACCTGATATCTTCATTGTATCCCTCTGGTCTATCCTGGTCTGCCTGAGATGTATAAAAAGAAAGAGGGCTGAAGGGAGGAAGGACAAACTATGAGACTCTAGGAGATCCTGCGGAGATGCCTGGCACAGAGAAACTTCAGTACTTGACTTTGCATGTTCCTGGCTATTCTCTGTTCATTCTAAAAATGTTTCTTTGTAGATTTACAGCATTGATAATACCCACTGTGGGGTGAGCACCATGTTCCCTGGTGGAGGTTTATAAAGTAACATGCCTATTCAAGTGGTAGTTTGGCATTGAGTGTCAAAAGTTCTAAAAGGGGGGCTGGAGAGATGGCTCAGTGACTGCTCTTGCAGAGGACCCAGGTTCAGTTCTAGCACCCACATGGCTGCTCACAACTATCCAGGAGAGCTGATGTCCTCTTCTGGTCTCCAAGGGCATTGCATACAGGTGGTATACTTACATACATGAAGGCAAAACAACTCATACTCATAAAATAAAAATAAAAATAAATTTTAAGTTAAAAGTCTTAAAAGGGTAAATTATTCTTTGACCAGAAACTTCATTCTTAAAATTTATCCTAAGGGTGAACTGAGGCAAGTTCATTAAGTATATACAAGGATATCTGTTACTATACATGATCTAAATATTCATCAGTGAGGATAATCCCAGTACTCAGGAGATGAGGCAGGAGACTCATAAATGCAAGGTCATCCTCTGATACAAATCAAGTTCAAGGTCAGAACAGAGCCTACCTCTGAAAGGGTCTGCAATCCCAAACACGTCCCCAGTGGGAGGTGCTGAGGTCTGCTGCTGATAGCAAGGAGAACAATTGCAACACAGTTTGTAGAGT
>NW_008468509.1:0-967 GCF_000622305.1 Nannospalax galili
AAAAAAAAAAGCTCTCCTGGAAGAATTCCCAACAGCCCAGATCCCATGCTCCACCCCTAGAGGGGGACAACCAGGCACAGAGAGGGGGAGAGACAGCTATGGACAGAGCCAGGTCAGAGCCAAGACTCCTGATGACCAGTGCTGTGCCCTTTGGTCCATATCACGTGACAAACTGGCAGTCATGGTTGCACACTGTGAGCATCATAGCAAGCGTGCCTGGAATCAACGCTTTTTATCCTCTTAACAATCCTGTGAGGCCAGGAACTACGGCATGAGTATTTTAAGAATAAGGAAGCCGGCTAGGCGGTTAGGTAACTTGCCCAAGGTCATGCAGCAAGTAAGCAATAGAGACATAGAAATTCTGGGTGCAGAGTCAGTGGCCACATCACATACAGAAATCAGCCTGCTCAGCTGCCTGCATGGAGACACTTACCCACAGGGCTTCCCCACCCACAAGGAGGATGCCCAAGGCAGGAGTCAAGTTTTTGAGATCAAGGGCTAAGTCAGTGTGTTTTCTGAATGGTAGACCCTCAATCTTCTCTATCAACCACACCCATTATTTAGTATCCATCATCTATTGCCCTGAGCCCAAATACTTAAAACAGCCTGTATTTCCCCCAGGCTACGAGAACCACTGCAGAGATAGCCCGGAGGACCTTTGGAGGAAGGCCTGAATTCTCCCATCTCTGCTTATTAGCTGTGTGACCCTGGGCAACAACCTGAACTTCTCACACTGTGCCAGGCACCAGGAAATGAGAAATAGGCAGAATGCAAAGCATGCTCTTTGCCTGAGATAGCAGCAAAAGTTATCATGGTGCCTGCTTTAAGTGGGGACATCAGGTCAGGCATCTCAGACTGCATTGCAGGGGCCTGGGAAAGGCATCATTCCCACTGGAGAAGCCCGAGGAAGGCAGGTGGGAGGTCCCTGGGGCGGAAAAGGCCTGCAGTGGCGGGGGGGGGGGGGGGG
>NW_008468510.1:0-967 GCF_000622305.1 Nannospalax galili
ATCCCATAGAAAAACCATTTGTTGCCTCAAGTTCTGTTCCCACAAGTGAGCAAAGAGAGAATTTTTTTAATCCCATTTACTTATTTTGTATGTGTGTAGCCACATGTGCATGCCCAAGACAACCTGTGCAGGCCAACCTTCCAAGTGATTTCCAGAGAGATTAAGCTCAGGTCCTGAGGTGTGGTGGCAAGTGCCCTTACCTGCTGAGTCATGTTGATGGCCCAGAGTTTAATCACACATCCTCCTTAGTGATTCCAGAGAGCACAGTTGCACATTTCTGGAAGGTAAGTTTGTGGGTTGGGGAGCATTGGACACCTTTTAAATTTTACTTATCCTTGTGTGCATATGATGTTTGTGTGGGCACAAACACACCAAGGCACCTGTGTGTAGGTCAGAGGACAGTGTCAGTCAGAGCTCTCCTTCAACCTTTACATGTGTTCTGGGAATCTCAGGATGCAAGTCTTCTCCCTGGCTTGGCAGCTTTTGTCTATAAATCCTGTGGTAAATATTTGCCTCCGATTAACTGTAGACCTGAAATAGAGCGTAACAGGCCAGGACACACACTGCAACCATGGGACTTGAGGTGTTCCATCCCTGGTATTTTGCAGTCACTTTGATCTCCACTGTGTTTAGATGTGAAACAGTGGAGCCTGGCAAACAGGAAAGACTGTCATTTCTATTTGGTAAGTGAAAATTTCAGCTTATTGGTGAAATACTTCCATGAATTTGAGTAGTACCAGTCAAACGCAGATTTTAAAAGAAGTTACAAAGAAAGAAGTTAGTTGTGCCACAACAGACATTGTAAACCTTACAGGAATCAAATTGTGAAGAATGGCAGGGATGACCATGATCCCGTCTTGTATGGGCCCAAAACTTAGAGGATGCTTGAAAAAAATCATTTTTTTGCAAGAATTAGACTTTTCCTAAATAAACAATAAATAATGACAAAGACTGCTTTCATTTTTTT
>NW_008468511.1:0-967 GCF_000622305.1 Nannospalax galili
ATTTTCCCCAAGACACAATTTCTTATATCCCAGGCTGGCCTCAAATTCTGAGAATGACCTTGAGTCTCTGATCCTACTGCCTAAACCTACTGAGTACAGGAGTGCCACCACCTCCAATTTATGCAGTGCTGGGGATGAAACCCAGAGATTCATGCAATCTGCATAAGCATTCTACCAACTGAGCCACCTTCCCACCCAACACGTTTTCCTTATCTATGCACAGCATCTGGGTTGATTTCATATTCTGGTTACTGCAAGTAATACTGTCAAATATCTTCTTGGTAGAATGGTTTTACCTCCTTTAGATATATTCCCAGTGGTAGAATTGCTGAATCATAGGGTAGTCATGTTTCTAGTTTATTTTTGGATGAAGGAGAATTTAATATCATAGGAAGGCAAGATGCTTAGGGCAGGTCTCCTATGGCTTTAAAAATGGAGACGAGTCAGGCTCTTCTGTCTGGTGTGTATCCCAGGCAGCTCAGATGCAGGTTATCCTGGCTGTCATGGTTGTTTATGGTGTCATCAGAGTGCATGAAGCCAGAATCTACCTCCAAGAAATGGGCCTGTGGATGGCCAACGAGTGCTGCTGGTTTACCTGTTGGTTCTCTTGAAGTGGGTTAAGGTGCTAGGCCCTTGGAAGTAGGCCCAGCACCACTACCTGGGCCCGGGACTGCAATTTGTTCACCAGTTGTACAATGGCTTTGAGGTCACCTGTTCTGCTGTGTGGCTGTGGTTGTTGGTACCCACCATAGTCTTGAACCGGATGTGCTCCAGCTCTCCATTCTCCATTCGCCAGAATAAATGCCACAGTTAAGTGCATGCAGAGGAGAGAAGAGCTCCCTCCAGATCCCACACTGGTGCATTAGCTGGACCATGGAGTCCCGGATGAAGATGACTTCGGGTTCCTCGTCTTTGCTGTCTGCCACGAATCGATGGTGCAGCGACATCAAACACCTGTCTCCCTGCA
>NW_008468512.1:0-967 GCF_000622305.1 Nannospalax galili
TCATTTATTTCCCTCCATTGTTTCTGATTGGCTAAGCTCCCTGCAGGCTGGTTGTTTCCTTTTATTAAGGTCACTTTTCAGAGGGATGTCTCCTACATCTGTTCTACTTGGTGTGGTACAAGAAGCTCAACTCTGGCATTACCTGGTAACTGATCAAATGAACAGGCTGTGAAAGTTATATTTTGTCACCTTGACACAAACTAGAGTTATCCAGAAAATGGTAACCTCAAGTGGGGGACTTCCTCCATTGCATTAACCTGTAGCCATATCTGTGCAGTATTTTCTTAAGTGTTCATTGCTGTAGGACGACTCAGCCCATTGTGGGCAGGGCCATCCCTAGGCAAGTGGGCTTGGGCTGTATAAAAAAGGTCGCTGAGCAAGCCAGTGAAAGCAACCAGTAAATAGCATTCCTCCACAGTCTCTGATTCAGCCCCTTCAAGTTTCTGACTTGAGTCCTGCCCTGACTTCCTTCAAAGATGGACCATGCTTTGGAAGTATAAGATGAAATAAACTTTTCTCGTGAGGTTGCCTTTGGCCATTGTGTTTTATCACAGTAACTAGAAGGTAATTAGGGCAGACTCTGGGGCTCTAGATAGGCAGAGTGATTCAAATTCTGCACTTTCACAGATGAATGAGCTCCCTGTGAAATATGGGTATGTAAAGTAAGAATTACTACCTTTTGATCTGTCAAAAATCACTGCTTTTCAATGTGCTTAGGGGCAGTTACATTCAATGAAGGTTAGTTTGTTGAAATATTCTTTGTGCCTCCTATGCAAATATTTCCTTTTAAAAAATTATTTATTTTATTTTATGTGTATGAGTGTTATGTCTGCATGTATATAAGTGCGCCCATGTCATGCAATGCCTACGAAGACAAAAGAGGATCTTGGATACCCTAGACCTGGAGTTGTGGACAGTTGTTAGCCACCATGTGGGTGCTGGGATTTGAACTTGGGTCCTCTGCAAG
>NW_008468513.1:0-967 GCF_000622305.1 Nannospalax galili
TTGAGACCCTTGGAGGTGAAATTAAAAGCAGTTGTGAGCCACCCAAAGTGGGTGCTAGGAATCAAATCCAGGTTCTCTGCAAGGCCAGTAAGTGCTTTTAATCACAGAGCTGTCTCTGCCCCAGGAGATTAATACTTTGGATGGGTTTTCGACAGAGAGGAAGGATAGTGAAGGTCTGTATATCGAGTGCTCTGAATAGCAGCCTAGTGTTATGTGACTATTTAGCAGACAAAACTCCAGGGTTAATGTCATTTTGTCTTTATTGCCTTAAGTCAAGATGAATGGAATAAAGGGATTCTGTGTGTAACCTTCGTTTCCTAGCTACTAAAATGTTTTAAGATCAAGTCTTTTCTATTATAATAGGATCTTTTCAAGTGCAGGTAAGTACGAATCCAGAATAACAGCATATAAAAGACACTTGATGCAGAATAGAGTTCTTTGTAGGTGAAAAGTATCCAACAAAATAGTGGTTGTACCCCATGCTTAAAGAAACCACATAATGACAGTTCTTAAACCAGTTCTCCTCGGCATCTCTTTCCATACTTCCATGGAAACCAGAAGCTCTGGGTCTTGTGCCTTCCACAATTTCTGCATTTGCTTTTAATAAACATTCCCTGTGTACATTCACCCACTAATTAGTGTCACCATGTGCTTATATTGCTAACAACTTAAGGAGAGCAGATCCTTTGAAAACACAATCTCCTCTTAAATGCATCATCATTTTGAAGTGGTCTTATAAATTTTGTTGCTGCTTTGAGATCTTAAATGGTATATTTATTTATATTAAACTCTGCCTGCTGTTCATCTCGAGGCTATTATATTTATATGGTAAAGTGAAGTGATGAGCCAAATTTAATTTTCATTCTACTCTAGAATACTTGCATCTTGTAATCGCCATTGATTGCCTAGTTGCTAGTCAGAATCAATAAAAAGAGTAAATGTAAAATTGTCCAATCTCATCTTTTAT
>NW_008468514.1:0-967 GCF_000622305.1 Nannospalax galili
CCAGCAAAGCCTTACCTCCTAAAGGTTTCATGACACTCCAAAGAGCACCAACACCAAGTGTTCAAATACTTGTACTTATGGGGGACATTTCTCATTCAAACCATCACAGATAGACAATTACAAAAATGAAAATTGGGATCTCAACAAGTAGATAAACATTAGATTATATTCAGTTGAAGACAGAATTGGTAATGGGAAGGTAGTTTAGAGGAAAATCTCTAGACTGGAAAAGGAGAAAATAAAAGGAAGAAAAATACAGAAGATGTTCTAACACGGGCACAGAGAGAAAATCCAATACATGTTCAATTAGAGTCATGAAAAGACAAGACAAGAGAAACAATATTTTTTTTGTCTTTTTGAGACAGGGTCTCCCTGTAGCCCCCAGCTCGCCTGGAACTCACTCTGTAGACAAGGCTGGCCTCGAACTTACAGAGATCTGCCTGCCTCTGCCTCTGGAGTGCTGAGATTAAAGGAGTGTGCCACCATGCCCGGTTTTAAGAAACAATATTTTAAGGGATAATGGTAAGGATTTTCTGAAGTAAATAAAATGCATAAAGACACACATTCAAGAAGTCCTAAAAATACCTCATAGGATAAATCAAAAGTGAACCATACATAGGCACATTAGAGGAAAACTGATAAAAACAAATGCAAGGGAAAGGGAGAGAAACAGCCAGAAAACAGTGAAGAATCTTCTTCAAAAGATCAACTTTAGAGTTCCTTCAACTGGCAAGATGGCTCTTGAAGTAAAGATGCTTGCCACACAAGCCTGACAACTTGAATTGAATCCCCCTAAACCACATAAAGGTGGAAGTAAAGAAACAACTCCACCAAGTTGTCCTCTGACCTCCTCATGTGCCTGATGGCATGTGTGTGTCTACACATACACAGCACATAGTAATAATAATAATAATAATTAATAATAATAAAAATAAAATTTAAAAACCTTTGGGGTTCCTCATCTCAG
>NW_008468515.1:0-967 GCF_000622305.1 Nannospalax galili
TAGGCTCTGAGTCTCATATCCCTGGATGTGACTTTGCAAGGTGGGCTAACAGATCTCTCAACTTTGTTTAAAGTGACCAATCCAAAATTAAGGAAAGAGGGCCTGTCTTACACCACTAAGAATGCTTAAAAGACACCACCCATAAGGGGCTTTGAATGTTTTGGTTTCCTGTATCCCCTGTCCCCTTGTGGAGGGTTTTTCTCTCTGTGTGAATGTGTGCATGTTTATGTCTTTACTTTTAATAAAGTTTGTTACATGTTGTGATCTTGTAGAAAAATAGAGCTCAGTTCTCAGCATCTATGTTAGATGGCTCACAACTGCCTGTAGCCCCAGTCCAGGGAAAGTGATGCTCTCTTCTGGCCTCCTTGGGAATCTTCCCACAGTTGAATGCACATACACACACACACAAAAAAAAAAAAGCACACACACACACAACCATTCTTTAAAACTCATTCAAAAATGAGCATTTTGAATATGTTTTGCTTGAATTTTTATGTTCCCATATTTTAGGACATTATTTTTAAATCAAAAGGTATCAAGGCATAGTGAAATAAAATCAATGTACAGGAAATATTCAAATCTTCAAATGGTAATTGGGTTACTTTTACTAATTTGATTCACAAACTTAAAGTACTGTGGGTTCTTGTTAGGAGACTCTTCTTAAGATTGGGTCCTGTGACTCTGTTGTTCAGATACTGAAGCTCTTTTGTCAATGAGTATTATTTCTTCAAGTCATCAAGCACATCTTGCTTTGTGAGTTTAGCCAATGCATCTGGGATTGTTCCTTTATTTGTAAATTCTTTCTCATATTTTTTTTCCAGATTTGATCTGAAGTGACAGATAAACCATTTCCAATATGACTGGCTGGGTGGATGAATCTGGGGTGATGATCCATGTGGCATAATCCCCACCTACGTGCCGGTAGTTCTTAAATGAGAATTTCTGACCATCTTTTAAAATAAATGTA
>NW_008468516.1:0-964 GCF_000622305.1 Nannospalax galili
AATAATTAAAAAAAAAAAAAAGAAAAAAAGAAAATGCCTCACAAACATGCCCAAGGGATGGTCCAATAAAAGAAATTCCCCAGTTGAGGTTCCTTCTCCCCAGGTGTTCGAACCTGACAACTGAAGCCAACCATGACAGTCCATGTAACCGACCTAAAAAGGATGAGAAAGAAGCCAGGCTTAAAAACAAGATGTTAGCTGGGCAGGGTGGTACAATCCTTTAATCCCAGCACTTGGGAGGCAGAGGTAAGCACATCTGTGAGTTCAAAGCCAGCTGCGGCTACAGAGAGACCCTGTCTCAAAAAGACCAAAAAGCAAACAACAACAATAACAACAAAAGAATGTCTCACCTGCACGTCTATTTTGTGTGTCGGAGATTCCAGATGGATTAGCCTCTTCACATGCTGCAAGCCGCTCTGAGCAGTTATCCTAGCCAGCAGGGGCATCTTGTTCTTCCAGCTTCGGTATGAAGAAAACTCAGGGAAAAGACTCAGTGATTTATACTGGCTTACTGCCCAGACCAAGAAAACAGGTGTGCTGTATTTGGCCCTGCTTTCATCTCATGCCTACCCCTATAGTTGGAGTGAGTGAGGCTTACCACAGAAAGTCACAGGAAGATTCTGGACAAATATGATTCCCTGTCTTCCTAATGTGTGAAAAATACACAGTGAATAAATAGACATATGCAGCAGTTCAAAGTGACTGAGTGACCTTAATAAGACAGTCATTTATGCAACCCAGGCTGACCTTGAACTCTCTAGGTAGCCCCAGGTTGGCCTGAAGCTCAGCCGGAGTCCTAGGGTTACAAGTGCATGCCGCCATGCCCAGCGACGCACCTTAATCTTGTGTGTGTGTGTTTCCGTGAGATTTTGAGATCTTTTCTTTTTTTTTTTTTGGTCTTTTTGACACAGGATCTTTCTGTAGCCCCAGCTGGCCTGGAACTCACTATGTAGACCAGGCTGGC
>NW_008468517.1:0-967 GCF_000622305.1 Nannospalax galili
CCCCCCCCCCGACAGGGACTGGCACTCAAGCTAAAGGTCTGCAGTTCCACAGGACCGCTTGCTGAACTATTCCTCTGCACACATCATCCTTTTACCAGAAATGTCTGTCCTCAGCCCACCCTAAGAAAGTCCTCTTCTTTCAAAACTAAAGTGTTAAGTTGCTTCTGTGAATCTCCCAGGTTCTCTCAGTGGTTTATCGCTTGGGACTGCACTGTATCCCTTTCACTGTTCACTACGCCTTCTCTGAGATTTGGCTTGTGTGGGCAGATGGCTAGAGTGAGGTTTCTCCCTTCTTCCCTTCTGTCCCGACTGACTGGGCAGCAGTGTCCAAGCGCAGGCTTTGGAGACTACTTTGAACACTTCTGTGGAAGCATTTCATGCAGGCTGTGGAAGCATTTCATGCAGAATTTGCACATCAAATTCCTAATCTGTGAAACAAAAATAAAGTAGCATTCTCTGAGAATGGAAAAAATATACACAGAACCCAGCAGCATTCAGTAACAAAATGGAGACTGTGATACCACTGTGTACCACAGCAGTACCAGCAGAAAGCCAGGAAGCCAGGAGCGCTAGGAAGAGACTAGCCACATGCAAATCCAGCCTTGGGATCTAACAGCCAGGTACTACCCAGACTGGGGCAGGGGTGGGGGGGAACCCTTCCTCAACAAGCCTACATTTCTTGTAGCTGGAGAGATAGGTCAATTGATAACGTGCTTACCATCCAAGCATAACGCCCAGAGTCTTATCCCCCAGAACCCACACGCAAAAAATCCGGGCACAGTAGTGTGCACTCGTAGTCCCAGTGCTGGGGCAGTAGAGCCAGAGAGATCCCCAGGGCTTACAAGACAGTAAGCCTAGCTTAACAGCCAACTTCCAGGCCAATGCACCCTGCCTCAAAGAAAAAAGCAGATGCATCTGAAGAACACTTGAAGTTGACCTCTGACCTCCACGTGCACACACACACACA
>NW_008468518.1:0-966 GCF_000622305.1 Nannospalax galili
TGTGGGGTCGGGGAGTAGGTGTTGGGGGTGTGGAAGGGGTAGTGGTTGAATGGATATTAATTTCTGTTTGACTTTATAAAAAGTTCTGAAAGTGGGTAGTGGGAGGTATACAACACTGTTAACTGTGCTAAGGCCGCGGAACTGTGTACGGAAGAGGGCTTAAAATGTGTTCCCATCCTCATAATAAAACAGTTGTAGTCTCTTTCCAATGCCATTGTCTTCCATGTCGAATCAGAGTGTTGCAAGTCACTAATGCAGAGCCTTCTTCTCACAGAGGCCCAGAACAGCGTTTCTAAGTTTCTTCAGTGCTGCCTGAAGTGCTGTTTCTGGTGTTTGGAAAAGATGGTAAAGTTTTTAAACAGAAATGCCTACATCATGGTAAGTCAACCTTTTTACTGTGCTGCCCTTTTGCACAGCTGACCCCATGTCTACTCCACTGCCTCTAGAGTCTTCTTACATCCTGCAGTTGAATTTGTCACCATGGTGACATATAGATGTGTGGTTCCTACACAGGAGTCAGGGCCGTGCTCTCCTTCAGACTCCGTCATCTTCAATACCTTATTTGAAGCAGAAATATTTACATTGGAATTTTAAAAGCATGCTAAGGGGCAGAGAGAGGTGGCACAGTGGGTAAAGGTACTTGCCATCAAGCCTGACTGACAACCTGAGTTCAAGTCCCAAAACCTACATGGTTGAAGGAGAGAGCTAACTCACACAAATCTACCTCTGACCTCCACAGGCATGCTGTGGATGTGTTGAAAATGTTTAAGTATTGGTAATGTTTCAGTGAATTTTTTAGTCATTTCCTGTGTGAATATGGAGACTTCCAAAGAATTATTTTGTTTAAATAGAGCACCAGGAAAAACACTTCTCTTAAAAATGTAGGCTGCAAGCCAGATGTGGTGGCACATGCCTTTTGTCCCAGCACTCGGGAGGCAGAGGCAGGCAGATCTCTGTGAGTTCAAG
>NW_008468519.1:0-967 GCF_000622305.1 Nannospalax galili
TGATCCAGCAAAACACAGTACATGATTAGTATAAATGACAGTTTCCTCTCACTTTTCATCAGCAAGTCAGCTGACAGGAAGTAAGAAGTTTTATTCTGTTAAATAGAACTGCTGATTGCATTGCAACCCAGAGGAGTGTCTTTCTGAGGAAAAGTGACATCTACAATATGTTCGTAGTTTCTTAATGTGTTTTCACATCATTCAGAGAAACGCAGTTTTTCTACTCATATTCTCATAGCTTGTCAGGTCAGACGACGATGCTTCATGTTAAGAAGAGTGCGGCTTTGTGATTTTTGGTTTCTTTTTGTTTGAGTCCCTCTAATGTTTACCTACATTATCACCATGCTGCACTGGAGTACCTTAAACAAATGCATTTTAAAAATAATATCAAGCGATTCAAAAATTCTTTTACAAATGTTGCGGAAAGAAAAGAAAAAATATAAGCTATTTTACTTTGAACTTTTCTGTCTTTGATTTCTTTTTGTTCCTTGCTCTCTTGGTATTCCTGCTTTTATGAGACTGAGGTTTTGATAACACCACTGATATAAAAACAAAAGACAAATGAGGACATTCAGACAATGGGGAACTCTACTTCTGAATTGATTTTTAGACTAAAACTACACATCATTTTATTGCTATCAAGTAGTATAAAACAAGTCTTTATTCCAAATAAATCTCAATGGATTGCCATGATGTTCTCATTAAATGTTATATAAGGAAAGCTGATTAAAAATCATTATTTTCACTCTTGCTGTTAAGAAAAAAAACTGTTACCTACATCAAGGGAAAGTGTTAAATTACAGGAATAAACCGTCAGGAAAGTATCAGAGAGCAATCTTCCTATGATGGTATACATCATTTTCATTTGCTTGAGGTTTTTTACTATTAAAAAGATTGCTGCTAGATGAGGAACAGCTATCTTCCTAAAACAAGGATCTCTAGATAGGCTGACTAGATTCAGCAGATG
>NW_008468520.1:0-966 GCF_000622305.1 Nannospalax galili
AGAGAGAGAGAGAGAGAGAGAGAGAGGAGAAAGAGAATGTAATACTTGTGATCTTGCGATACTTTTCTTTCCCCTCCTTTTCAGTTGCCAACTAGTTATGAAAGCCCCTAGTTCAGTAAAATGTTTGTTGAATTTTACCAAATCAATATTAGGGCTGAGGATGTGGCTTAGTTGGCAGAGTGCTTTACCAGTATGCACAAAGCCCTGGTGGGTTCCATCCCCAAACACTGTAATTCCAGTGTCCAGGAAGTGGAGGCAGGAGGATCAGAACTTCAAGATCATCCTCAGCTACATAGTAAGGTTGACACCTTGTCTAAAATTAAAAAAAAATGAATTAATTCAGTGTAAGTCCATTGGAATTAGATTACTAGACAATTAAAAAAATTCTAATTAAGAAAATTATGCTGAAATTTTCTTTGGCTGTTTGAATGAAAGAATATACAGAGAACTTTGGATATGTACAGGAAAGAAAACACCACATTATAAGATAAAAATAGAATATTAAATGGATTCAGGGTACTTTTGCATACACAAAAAGAGAGATGCTCATATTACTTTACTAAAATCATTATAGGAGATGATTACAATGCACTTGTCTTGGTCGCTTAACAAGTCACATGAATTTACATATAACTGAGCATTGAATTTATCTTTAGAAGTATCCCAGACTCGCAGGGAAAGAAATTATAGTGAAATTTCTAAACTGGTGTCTTACAGTTTTGTAAACTTGTGTGCACATGCATGTATATGTGTGTGTGCTCATGCATGCATACGTGTGTGCATGCATTCATGCATGCATGTGCATGTTTGTGTAGAGGTCAGAGGCCAGCATTCCATGTTTTCTACCACTGTCCTCATTTTTTGAGACAAGGTCTCTCAGTCAACTTCAAACTCACCAGCTAGTGAGAACTTACTACCCAGAGAACCCCAAGCTCCCCTTTGTCACGCCACCTCCAGTGGAGCCTG
>NW_008468521.1:0-967 GCF_000622305.1 Nannospalax galili
TGGCAGCCAACAACTGTATGAAACTCCAGTTCCAGGGTATCAGAAACCTTCTGACCTCTGCAGGCACTGCACAACATAGGTACACTTACATACATGAAGACAATACACTCATACACATAAAATAAAAAAAGGAATAAAAACCATTACAAAAAGAAAATTAAACTTAAATATAGATAGGGCTATAAATAAGTTGATTAAAATATAAAGTTTATTAAATTATTTAAAGTCCAAATACAACACCCAGAGTTAAAATTAATGCTTGATTCTTTCTTTACAAGTTTAAGGCTCCTTTCTGACTGGTGGAAAAAGACGGTATTCCAGGTACTTCTAAGCTACCCCTGTACTGAGAAACCAAGATGAACACTTAGATTCACATGTGTGAACTTCATCTGAGAACTCATCCATGTGGACTTCCAAAATGCTGAATGAGGCTCATCTTCACCTGCATCAACAATCGAGTACCCCGTAACAGAACAGTTCTCCTACTTTTTGTCTCTTAAACCCTTATATAATTAGATATTTTTAACTGTTTCTGATATTTGATATTTTACTTGTTATATTCCTAAATGTTAAAGTAATGCTATTTTGTTTTAATGAAGTTTAAATGAGGATGGTATTACTTCCTTTCACTAATCATGTTTTTGTTATGATTATTTGCTTACCCAGAATACCTAATGAGCTCAAAATTAATTTTCATGTTTAAAAGATTCAAGTATTTTCATCCTTCGTAAATATGTTTTATCTCATTATCGGTATAATTTAAATAAAAATATAGTTTTTAAGTTGCCTATTAAATATATATATACATATATACATATTAACTGAGTCCAACCAGTTAGATTTAAGGCCCTTTTGCTCAGATGTTTAATAAAGTAATTGTAACCCTATGTACTCTAGTTAGAGATACCCCAAATTTGGATCAATTATTATCATCCAAATTATACAAAAGGCATCAGTCTCTAAGAAC
>NW_008468522.1:0-967 GCF_000622305.1 Nannospalax galili
GTATCAACTGCTTCTTATCTGTGTGTATACGTGTGTGCGTGTGTGTGTGTATGTGTAAGCATGTGAGTGCGGGTGCACACGCATGTGAATGCATGTGCATGAGGAGGCTAGAGGTTGATGTGGGGTGTCTTCCTCGATTGCTCTCCACCTTGTTTTTTGAGACATGGCCTCTCACTGAACCTGGAGCTCACTGATTTAATTTAGCTAGACTGTCTGACCAGTAAGCCTCAGGGATCTTCTGGTCTCCACTTCCCCAGCACTGGGGATTACACTGTGCTGTACCTGGCTTTTTATGTGGGTTCTGGGGATCCAAATTCAGGTCGTCATGCTTGCGTACCAAGCACTTTGCTGGCTGGCCATCTCCCTAGCCCCTCAATTCCTTTTTCAGGTTTTACATATACTGAGGTAGCCTGTATAGTTTTTAAAGCTCTGAGGATCAAACCTAGGGACTGTGCATGCTAGGTAAATGCTCTACCGTCTGGCTATATGTGCAGCCCTGCTTGTGTATTTTTGATAAGGGCTTTAAACTGTCTTAGAAGTAAGTCAGGGTAGGAAGTGAGGAATATATATAATACACAGGAAGGAAGAGAGGGTCTCTGAGCCTCTCAGAGAAGCTGACACATTCTCTCTGCTCCTACTTTTGGCTGCACAGAACTGGGCCCTGCTATAACCATGCCCTTTTCTAACTAATGAATGACAAGTTTTCTTTGAAGTTTCTGAGGCTGATCAAAGAAGTGGAGCCCTAGAGAACAAGAACATGACAAATGAGAATTACTACACACAGACACATACAAAACATATGTGCCTGCACATATGTATACACAAACACACATGTGCACACATACATATGTGTGCACACACAGAGACATACACAGCTTGTGTGTGTACTCAGAGAGAGACTGGTACACTCCCTGGCATGCCCTTCCAGCTGAAGGGTTCTGTTCCAGTTGTGTGAAGTAGAAAGTCC
>NW_008468523.1:0-967 GCF_000622305.1 Nannospalax galili
CCCTCTTCTGACCTCTGCAGCACTGCATGACATGAGTCAGGCAATACAACCATACAGATAAAATAAAAATAATAAAATAAAAAATTTTAAGTTCTCAAGAAAACAGAAAAAAATTAAAAACTAAATTGTGAAAAAAAGACTTTACCAATAGAATGAGCTCTTGTTCCTTGAAAGCCAAGCTCTTTACTCTTTTGATAATAACCCTCATAAAAATAAAGATTCTGGGGCTGGAGAGATGGCTCAGTGGTTAAGAACCATGACTGCTCTTGCAGAGGATCCAGATTTGATTTCCAGCAACCACACGGCTGCTAATAACCATCCCTAACTTCAATTCCAGGGAGTCCAATGCCCTCTTCTAACCTCCGAGGACACTGCACGACACAGGTGCACTTACACACATGCAGGCAGTACACCCATACACATAAAATGAAAATAATAAATAAAATATTTTTTAAATTAAAAAAAATACCTCCATTGCAAATGCTTACAGTTTCTTTAATGATTGGTATTTAAAATATATTTCTCTTTAGACTATTTCATTTGTTCTACAGAGAAATAGATAAAAACTCAGAGAAGTAAATTTTCTTGAGGTCTTATATCCGTAGGTGTCAGAAAGAAAGACTGAGATCCCTCAGATGCAATGTTCCTCCCCCTTCTTCTGCTGTCATTATATTTCCTAGCTCTGGAGCTCAGAGAAGATGTCTTACCAGTACAGTCCAGGTCACTGAGGAGAGTATCAAAACAAACTAACTCTGAGGTGGTGCAGGGCCCAAGGTGAGAGGGAAACAGGCATGACTTGACAACAGGACTCCTCAGGATGCCCTGCCCATGTTGTGAGAAGCACGTGGATCTTTATGTGTACCATGCCATCATGGGGGATGGATCCACGTTGCTCTCTTGGTCTTTGCCCTACTCATCCACAGGCTTATGCTACAGTTCATTGAAATGTCCTCAATATCAAAAAAAA
>NW_008468524.1:0-843 GCF_000622305.1 Nannospalax galili
GAGAGAGAGAGAGAGAGAGAGAGAGAGAGGGAGGATTGGGGCTGGAGAGATGCTCAGTGGTTAGAGCACTTGCTGCTCTTGGAAAGGACCTGGGTTTGATTCCCAGAACCCACCTGGATGGCTCTGTTGCTCTTTTCTGGCCATGGTGTGGGCATGGCGCACACATGCCATATACACATACATGTAGGCAAAACGCTTGTGCATATAAAATAGATATTTTTTAAAAAGAGAGAGGTATATGATCCCAAGGCAGGATGAAAGAAAGAAAATTATGCAGATATGGGAGGGAAAGGAGGCCCTCAACCTGGGGTCTGTTTGATTGAAGCCTCTTGTCAGCTAGGAGTCAAGGATTCCAACGTGCTTTTAATCATAGCACTTGGGAGGCAGAGACAGGCAGATCTCCGTGACATTGAGGCCAGCCTGGTCTGTATATATAGCAAGTTCCGGACCAGCTGGGGTTACAGGTAGACCCTGTCTCAAGAAACAAACAAAAATCTGACAAAGTGGCCACTGCTTACAGAGCCTCTGCTGTGCAGCTTGCTGGCTTTTCTGAGTTAACTTGCCCTTTTCTTCTTTCTGTCTCTTTTTCTCTCCAAAGCCTGGGCCTGCTTCCCCTGGCCCACTGAGCTTTCTCACTTTTTCTGAAGCCCCTCCCCTCCCACATATAGTTGCTGACTGACCTCCATTTCTGAACCTGCCTGCTTCCTCTGACCCTAACTGGGAACAGCACAACTTTCTTTCTTTCTCTCCCCCATCTCTCTCCTCGGCAGCTGCTGAGACTTACATCTATAATCGAATTGTCCTCAAGATTAAAAAAAAAAAAAAAAAAAAAAAAAAAAAAAA
>NW_008468525.1:0-968 GCF_000622305.1 Nannospalax galili
GGATTCTCTGTAACTCTCTGTACTAAATTAAAGCATTCTGTGATTAAGTGATATTTCACGTCCAGTTACCTCTTTGGAGTGTTTTTCAAATGCATGTTTATACCAATGTTTTCATTGAGATGTATAGCTATGGTAAAGCCACGGCCTCCTGCCCTGCAGGACCGCATCTGAACTTTATCACCAAGTCATGCATGGAGTAGAACCTGGAGATTGTTCTTCGATGAGAATTCTGTATTAGCAAGGTTTTAATGAGGAGTTGCATTTTGAAGTCTGCCTCATCATTTCAAAATGATTCCAAAAACAACCTTAGAGAAGTGGGTTTGGATTTGTGGTTTTCCTAGTTCTACCATTTAATGACCAGTTTCAATCATTACACCTCAATCATGACCTTCATTCCTAACCCTTATGGATGATATTCTTTTGAAAGTTCCCAACTGCTGCCTATGCCCTAGTTATTCCTCAGGTCACTGTCATCTGGCTTCAGTGTCCACTGCTTTGGGGAGAGTTTGCTGGAAAATATCCTTAAAAACATCATTGTCATGCCAACAGATGCTTCCTGATCTGTGGTGAAGTCTTGTAATTGGATGCCACCCATTAGAATCGTTTGGATGCATTTTGAAGAGAGGTTGGACTCATCATACTACAGATAAAGCTTAGTTACCACCGGCACAGTGTCTAAAGCTCCAGTTCCACAGAGGTCCTCAGTGAGGTGATCCAGATACCTGCTGAGCACACACACCTCCTGCAGGTCCTTCCCTGCAGAACAGCTGGATACCACCTGCCTCAGTCCCAGAGTATATGAGCAGCAGATTGAACCTAGTGATGTCTTTCCAGTCACAGGTCCCTCCACGTTGAGAGCACCTGCTTGCTCCAAACCCGCCAATAGGAACTTTGCTCAGAAACCTACTTACATAGCACCCTATTAAGATTTCGAGCCATGGTTCCTCTGTCTTCTCATTCCCAACTCT
>NW_008468526.1:0-968 GCF_000622305.1 Nannospalax galili
CCCCCCCCAGTGCTGCAAAATAAAAGGCACAAATGATGGGGGACAAGTGGAAAGACTCTGGGGTCACAAGTTGTCTCATTTTTGCAAATTAACACAAATAGAAGACTGTGCAAAATGTCCCCAGGCTCTGATAGGCATCAACGTAGCTGTGCCTTACCATTTAAATCTGCCTCTGAATATGCGTCTCTGTGATGTGCTCAAGCGTTTCCAGGAAGGTCGGTGCAACACAGAGGCCCTCCTTGTCCCTGTCCTCTTCCAATGTCACAGATAATTCTGCTGGTCCTGTTAGCAGAACACAGCCAGTGTCTCTCCACGTAGCCACTCTGGCACGGCCCACTGTTATTTTGTTCTTAGATCAGCTCGGTAGTTCCTCACTACTCGCTGGGCCTCAACAGAGTGCCCTTTAATCCATCCTTGAGACACCAGCAGAACCGTGTCCCTAACTCTTCAGTGCTCTCAGAAAAATTACAATCTTAGAAAATCTTTCTTCATCGTCACAGTACCGACTGCTGCTTATAATTATTAGTTTATCACTTTAATTTCTGACAATGTCTTCTCCAATAGTGTTCAAGCTCAGTGCAGGTGAGGGCCACTCACTGTATCGAGTATCATCAATTCCATTCACCATGTATAACATAGACTCACATGAGTCAGCCTTATGTCACTATAGTTAAATACCTGGGGGCAATTCCCTTATAAAGATAAAAGGTTTCATTTGTTTGTAGTATAGAGGCTCCAGGTCAACCCAGCGGGTTAGCATTTTGTTTTATTTTCTGGGGGTTGAAGCAGATGGTGATGGTACATGGGTAGCACATAGCAAGGCAATCTGTCACCTTGTAGCCAAGAGAAAGAGGAAGGGGCCAGAGTCACACAGCCGCCTTTGAGAGTGCAGCTCCAGTGCTGTAAGGACCTCCCACAGCTCCCTGATGTCAACAGCTCCTCCCAATAGCCATGGCCTGGGACTGTAG
>NW_008468527.1:0-968 GCF_000622305.1 Nannospalax galili
CATTCATTCATTCATTCATTCACCTACTCGTTCTTGATTCTGCCAGTGTCAGTTCCACTAACGTTAACTGATATTTCAGATACCACCCCAGCCACAAAAAGCCTCAGCCCTTGGGGCTGGGGAGATGGCTTAGTCGGTAAAATGTTTGCCATGAAAGCAGGAGGACCTGAGTCCAATCCCCATCATTCATGTAAAAGCTGGACATGGTGGCACGTGCCTGTAAACTCAGCACTGGAGAGTCACAGATAGGAGGATCCCTGGGACTCTGGCCAGTCAGTTTAGCTGAATCAGTAAGCTCTAGGTTCAGTGAGAAACCCTGTCCCAAAAAATAAGGTGGAGAGCAATTGAGGAAGACACCCAGTGTTGACCTCTGGTTTCTGTATGTGCACACACATACATTCACACACACACGCACACATGCACACACAAACCTCAGCCTTCATGGAGCACATGTCCTAATAAAATGATATAAGCATCCATCTAAAATTCATGATAATAAATATTTGATTATAAAATGTGATAAGCACTGCTGAAAAATAATTTAGAATGCTGGGAGCATAAGAAAATGAAGGGGACAGATCACGCTGGGGGAAAGGAGCAAGGAAGTGACCACTGAGTGAGCAGAGGAAGAAGTCAGTGTTACCCAGTGTCAGTGTGGGGTGGGGTTGGGGGAGGAGAGCAAAGTCAGGCAGAGGAAACCTAGCTTTTAATATAAGACAGCCTATACGATGGACCTCGAAAGAGGGGCAGGTGCTACACAGGGGCGGTCCAGGACAGTTGCATTTTTTCTATGGAGATGAGGAAGGCTGCCTACATGAAAGAAGGATGCTTGGCTGGACCTCGAAGGACAGGTGGGTGTTCCAGTAGGAGGAGGGGAAGAAACAGTATAAGCAAGGACCCAAAGGCAGGAAGGAGAAGATGAGGGGTCTGTGGCAGACTGTGGAGTCTTGAATGCTAAGCTAGGAACT
>NW_008468528.1:0-967 GCF_000622305.1 Nannospalax galili
TGTGTGTGTGTTTGTGTGTGTGTCTGTGTCTGTGTGTCTCTCTGTGTGTCGGTATGTGCACATGAGTGCAGGTGCCCATGGAGGCCTGAAGAAGGCATCAGATTCCCTAAAGCTGGAGTTGCAGGTGGTGGTGAACTGCCTGCCTTAGGCTCTGGCAACTTGATTCCGGTCCCGGAAGAGCAGCCAGCACTCTGAACCACCAAGCTGTCTCTCCAGCCCCCACTTTTGTGTTTTAATGATTCCACTTTGCCAGTTTGCTGTGTGGAGAGGTGAGTGTTGCCACACTTCTCTGAGATAATGTGGGGGTTGTCCTTTTGGTGGAGTTTCTGTTCGCTCTCTACCCCCAATATTAGCTTATGGTTACAGATCCATTTTCTGAGCAAGTAGTCAAAGCCAACCACAACATGGGATGTCATCACTTGGAGGATTTCTGGGGTACTTCCCATCCTCCATCCCCTCCCCCACTTTAGACATGCTTCCTTTCCCCAGTGCCTCAGCAAGTCGATGGGCTTCTCTTTTCAGAATGGGTTCCCAAGTGCTTCTATGACAGGAAGCTGTCTTTTCTTCTTATTTGAAACACTTATCTACAAATGCAAGTCCAGTGTTCTGCTAATACTTTTTAACACAGACTTGAAACCCCATGTAGATTGCTACCATTCTCCCACTATCACTCAAAGATGTAAATACTGTGGACCCGAATTATTAGATCTGCAGTTTCTGAAATTAGCCGTGTTTTCAACAAATAGTCTATCTGCTTACAATGGTCTAAGTTAAAACTATAATTAACAGTGGGGTGCACACATGGTGGTGTACGCCTTTAATCCCAGCAGAGGCAGGTGGAAATCAAGGCCAGCCTGGTCTGCATAATGAGTTCCATGTCAGCTGGGGCTACAGGGAGACCCTGTTTCAAAAATACATGATAGATAGATAGATAGATGATAGATAGGTAGATAGATAGATAGATAGA
>NW_008468529.1:0-968 GCF_000622305.1 Nannospalax galili
GGCTCCATCTTGGGTGGCATCACAGGTTTATCTAGGGAGAGAAAGGGAACAAGATCAAGAAGACAGAGCACACAGAATCTTAATCCTCTGAGGCAAGTGTCTTCATTTTTCTTTTCTTTTCTTTATTTTCCAGAATATAGCCAAGAACCCAGACATCCTGGGGTTAATTCTTCTCAGTTTTCATAGACAAAAAAATATGCACCTTATAACTGAAAACTACAGGATAGTATTAGCAAAGTCATCATCAATATAGGCTTTACCAACCTAACAAAGACATTATAGTAACGACTCTGTGGGGGGTGGGTGTGAAAGAGTGGGGGGTGTTATATGTGGGGTGGTGGTTATATGTGGGCTGGTGGGTTTTTTCCATTACATTTTTTGTTAGTTAAAGCAAAGAACTTACTATATTGCTCAGACTGTCATCAAACGTATAATGTTCCTGCCTTAACATTCTGAGTCCTGATAGTAAAATTGTGGACTACTGTATTTGGATATAATGAGATATTTTAAAGCAACTCACCAAACACAACACCATGTACTCAGTGAAATTTATAATATAAAATACTTGGGATCTCATCTCCTCAATGTTACTTAGCATATTATTTCTGAATTAAATGTGTTCAAATATACATTTCAAAGTGTTTAAAAGTTAATCATCGACACATTGATTCTCATCTCCTTTCAAGATAAGTAGTGTAAAGAGAGATTAAGAGATATACTGAGTATCACAGACACAGAGACTTACATAGTCAGTCGACATCTCATTCTTTCAAAACAGGTGTGGTTCCATTACGAGAAATAAAATAATAAAATCTAACCTACATCTCACATAGTGTTTTTAACTCTTCCATTGTAACGTATCCATCAAACAATCTAGTTGACATTGTTTCAACACCAGTAATTGGTGATTGATTACATTAAGCTGTGGTCTAGCTTGAGGTTCGTACCAGAATGTCATTTATTTTATT
>NW_008468530.1:0-968 GCF_000622305.1 Nannospalax galili
TTTTTGTAGTCTTGGGGAGTGAAACCAGGGCCTTGAGAGTGCTAGGCACATGCTCTACCACTCAGCTAGATCCCCAGCCCAGTAAACTGATTTGGGACAAGGAAGCCAAGAATACATAATGAAAAAAGTACACCACTCTCTTTCACAAAGACGGTCATGAAATTGGTTACACACATCCTAAAGAATGATATACACAAAACCCAATTCAAATGAATAAGATTAAACTAATTAAACTAAAACTTCTATAGCTGGGTGTGGTGGCACAGGGCTATAATCTCAGCTGAAGAGGTAGAGGCAGGGAGATCAGGAGTTGGAAGTTTACCTCACCTACATGACAGAGTTCAAGTTTAGCCTGGGCTTCATGAATTTCTGTCTCAAAAACAAACAAAGTAACAGGACCAGCAAGATGGCTCAGTGGGTACAAGAACTTGCAGCACAAATCTGATGACCTGATTCTAAGAACTTTTTGTTTGTTAAGTTTGTTTTTGAGATGGGGGTTTCCCTGTAGCCCCAGCTAGCCTGGAATGTGCTATATAGATCAGGCTGGCTCCATCTCACAAAGATCTGTCTGCCTCCGTCTCCTAAGTGCTGGGATTAAAGGTGTTGACCACCATACCCAGCTCTGATAACCTGAGTCTGATCTCAGAAATCATGTCAAAAAGGTAGGTAAGATGCTTCTGTAATCTCAAATCCCAGCATGCCTATGGCAAGACAGGAAGCAGAAATTTGAAAATCAACTGCCCAGAAGCTCTCAGGCCAAGGCTTGAAGCATGGCCAAACAGTAAGAGAGACTTTGTCTCAAAACAAGGTGGCAGGGAAAAACCAACTCCCAAAGTTGTCCTCTGACCTCCACACAGTGCTGTGGCATTCACCTGTACTTACACAAAAATAGTACTAAGAAATAAGCTGTAGAGATAGCTCAGTGGTTAAGAGCACTGATTGTTCTTGCAGAAGACCTGGGTTTGAAT
>NW_008468531.1:0-963 GCF_000622305.1 Nannospalax galili
AGAGAGAGAGAGAGAGAGAGAGAGAGAGAGAGAAAGGAGTCAGGGGTAGGGACTGTGTGCAATGACTCTTGTCTGTAATCCCAACACTTGGAGGTGGAGGCAGGAAGACAAGGCAGGAATTTAAGATCATTCTAGCCTCAGGCCTGAGACTCTGAGAAAGAAGGAAAGAAAGAAAGAAGGAGGGAAAGGACAAGAAAGAGATTATTAGCATTAACACCTTGCATAGTCAACTCTCCGACTCCCAACTGTTCTCCCTATGAGGCTATTCTTGCTGTTGGTGTACCTTTAAACAACTGTGTAGTGTCTTCTAACCAGATCACAACATGCTTAGGCAAAAGGGGTCTCCCTCCTGTTCTGGCCTTAGACTTCCCAGGGACCTGTCCCTCATGCCCAGCTTACTCCTGTCTTGGGGACTATGTCTGTGCTGTGCCCTCTGGCCACTCACCTATCCTCACAGCTCTATTTATGGACCCATCACCATGGGCTCAACTCACACATCACCTGCTCAGGTTGCTGTATTATATGACACCAGTCCTGGGGAGATGTGAACAAATGACTACTCACCCTAGGTAAGGAATCAACAGCGGACCTAAGTAAGGGTACCACCAAAGTTCAGCTTGGTGAAGCGATGAGTTTATGCAGTTTTTTTACAGGAGTATGGGTGAGGAGTTACAGGAGCAGAAATGACGCAAAGGCAGCTGCATCTGCTCCAGTTCGGTTGACAGGTCATGGAAGCAGGAAACCTGCAGGTCCTCAACAGGTTGGAAACTGTTTCTTTCAGACAGCTCAGTAGCTCTGAGCCTCTTCAAAACAACTAGTCTAGTCTGAGAATGACTTACTGCTTATATAAGCTTGGGGATGGAGGGGCCTATGGCACCCTGCCTGTTTGAGGGACTTCTGAGTTGTTCACTTCCTGAGTCTTAACTTGCCTCCCTTTAGAGCATCCTGCAGGATGGAATATTA
>NW_008468532.1:0-968 GCF_000622305.1 Nannospalax galili
AAAAAAAACCAGATTTGTATTCTGCTTTCCTTAAGAAGTCTAACAGAAAATTTCTGATTGAACTATACTAAGACATCAGGACCCCTCATTCTGACCCTTCACACTTCCATGGAAGACCACTGTCCTCTAGGCCTGTCCTCTAGACCCTCCCTACAGTCTCTTCTCAAGACTGAGCATCTTTAATTGAACCATTGTTGTTTTATTTAAGCACAGAAAATAGAAGCAAAGAATTTCCTAAACCACCATCATACAGAAGCTACAGGAAATTTTACAAATTACAGAGCAGGCTCAGTGGTAGCCATATTAACTTTTCTTACAAGAATGCCTGATTGTTTTAGGATTCCAGTATAGTAAATGGATTCCTTTGTTGAGTACAATTTTAGTACATAGAATAGGGATTGTGATGGCTTAGTCCTTTATAAAATAAGACATAGTAATGTAATAGTCCTAACATTTAAACCCCAGATGTCTTTCCATGCAGAAGTGGTTAAGAACTCAAAAACAAGTAATTATCAATAGCATATGTATGCAATAAGAGAAGCATCAGCCGAAAAAAGTTATACTTATGACATTGGCAAGGAGGATGCATTAATTGACTGCAGAAAGGAGCCAACATAATATTTACTCTACATTTTCAAAAGGAATATGAAGAAGATTCCAGAAACTTAAATGCACTTGGCCTTATTTTGTGAAAGAACCCTCACAGGAACACTTATCATAAGAAAACTGAGTTCTGTCTAGAGCCTTTTGATTTTGTTTTAGATATTGCATAGGTCCAGTTATTAGTATAATCACTAAATCACAAATTAACACTGTTAGGTGTATTCAGAGATTTGTGGTTTTCAAAATGATTGGATAGTTAACAGGAGACTTTTGAGTTTGGAACTTTCTGTAAGGTTGTATAAGCATGATCCTGCTTTGCCTCATGTGAGGTTTTTTTTCTTTTTTCTTTTTTCTTTTTTTTTTTT
>NW_008468533.1:0-968 GCF_000622305.1 Nannospalax galili
TTAGGCTACATTTGAGTTGAGATACTTATGAGACAACCAAATATAGGCTTACATGAAAATATAGTATCAAATATTTCAGGCTGAAGGAAAGAAGGAAACACAACATAGCATAGAAGTTACTTGAAGTCATGAGAGTGGTGGAGGTAATTATTGAGAATAAAGATAGACATAGGGCAGAAGTAGTCACAAGAAAGAGTAAAGACACAAAGACAGGTATTCTAGTTACTTTTTCTGTTGCTGTGATAAATCACTCTGACCAAGAGAAATGTTTGGAGGAAAGGATTTATTTCATTTTATATAGTGAGCTGGGTCCTCCCACATTAAGCAACAATCAAGAAAATAGCTCATAGACATGGTCACAGGCCAATTCAACGAGAAAATTCCTCAAATGAAGTTCCCTTTTTCCATGTGACTCTAGTTTGTGTCAAGTTCACAAAAACCAGGCAGCACAATGAAGACCAAACCTTAAACTAGCAACATTTATAAGGCAGATTGTGTGTATGATGTTTCCAATGAGACTGGTTGGAAAGGTAGGCGAAAAGCTAGGAGAATGTGTAATTGGGAGAACCAAGAAGAAATTAGATAAAGAAGTCCCTAACAGGAGGACTGGAAAATGTACATTGAATATAGTAATATAGAGGAAAGACATTTATGGCCTCAGCAGGAGCAGATTTCATTGAGCTCTTGGAATAAAAGTCATTATTAGATGGAATTAAAGAAGTCAGTAGTGGGAAATTCAGGGAAGTCTTTATTGTTTGTTATGCTGATCTAAAAAAAGAGTGAAGCAGGCATTCCTAAGTGTTTGCAATAATTGTCAGGAGAAAATGAGAATTCAAATACATTATCTGTGTGGAGAACCACGGACATGGCTGGCAAAGACACAGATGCCAGTGTAGCAACAACAAAAACACACCCTTAGGTGTCCCAGGGCAGTGCTAATTTCTTTATTTCCAACAGTTTAACTCCCA
>NW_008468534.1:0-967 GCF_000622305.1 Nannospalax galili
TAGAAGTGCACCCATGTCATGCAAACCCACAGAGGCCAGAAGAGGGCACTGGATCCCCTGGAATGGAACTGGAGTTAAGGATGGTTGTTAGCCACCATGTGGGTGATGGGGATGGAACCTGGTCCTCTGCAAGAGCAGTCGGTGCTCTTAATGGTTGCACTGTCTTTCTAGCCCCCTCCCAACAATTTTTCTTAAAGAAGAAAAAGATAGTAATAGTGAAATATTCCCATTCCTTACCAATATCCCTTCCTTAGTAGGAAAAGGATTATTGTACACAACGGTGCTTGGCTGTGCCTTTTTCACACGACTGCTTCTTGTGATTGTAGGATACACCTCTCATTTTGTGCTGAAAAGAGGAAAGTGAAATTTTCTAAATTACCTTTCAGGTCCATTTCAATCTATAACTGGATTTCTATTTTGCACCTTTACCGTCTCATCCTAATCACATTTACAGGAAGGAAAGTGGAAGGCTGAAAGATTCCCAAATGAAATTCCTAAATCATTGGTTTTGGTGGCCTAGCACTTCATAACAAAGGATATCCCACCACCACTGTATTTCTACATAGCAAGTCCGTCATTTCAGCAGGACTCAGCTGGATGAATTTTCTTGCTTTGTGATCTGCCAACTGGAGTGACTGCTCTGATGGAGAGGTCTGGGTGGCTCCCCACCTTGCTCTTTAGCTTGTGGCTTGGTTCAGCTCTCCTCTCAGGGTCTTCCCCTTGTCTTTCATGTGCAGGTGTTCCTTGGCCTGGGTGATGTTCAGTGCCATGGTAATTTATTGTGTTTCTCAATGATGTGAGTGCAACTATATAAAAAAATAAACTATTTTAAAGAATCTTTCATGTCATCTCTCCAGGGAGATCTATGAGTGTCTGTGTTTTGGTGGTTGCAGTTGTTAACAGTGAGTTAAAAGATAAGCAAATGAAACCCAAACCCAGCAGACAAGAAGAAATAACAAAAATCAGG
>NW_008468535.1:0-968 GCF_000622305.1 Nannospalax galili
CATCCAGTGACCTGAGCAGCCTGTGTCCCAGGCAGGGTCTCTTGTTCATGGTCTTGGAATATCAGAGAAGCTAAGTTTAATCATAGAAAGTTGCTTGGTGAACACAAGATTGAAACAGAGAAGTACTTTTATGGGCTGGTCCACTTAGGCCAAGATGAGACTTCATGAGTCGTCACTGACATGCAAGAGCACAACTCTAAGTGACACAAGTCTATAAGTAACTATCACACTGTGAGTGGATTTCTAAGTTAATATGAGAAAGTGGCATAATTTCTTTATTCTCAGACTTCAGTGACATGCTGCTTTGCTGGCCCAATGTAGTGCTAATGCTGCCAAGGAAGGACGAACACTGAGACCATTAGCGAAAACTAAGTACAAATGAGCTGGAGAAAACAGAGTAAGAATTAGAAACAGAAAGTTTTCAAATGTTCACAGAAGCCATCATACTCTTTAATCCAGTCTTTCAAGGTCCATTTCCTGATACCCTAATATGTATGTACCTGCCATGCTAGGTACTGGGTTACAGAGACAAAATATGACCATTTCTTCCCGTAAGCATCAATCTTACAAACAAGGCATATATTCATCCTCATAACAGAGCTATGGTCAACTGTCACTGATTCGGAGAAGGAAGTTCATAATGCAAGTATTATTTTGTCTGATTCTTTAAAAGAAGGTATTTGACAAAGAAGGGGCTGATGATCATCCTAGGTGAGGCACCTACAGGATCCTTGGGATAAAGATGACAAACTGTGGAGCTGTGTGGGGGAACACAAGTGTTCTGAAATCCAAGAGAAGCTAGAAAGACCATCAAGGCTTGTAGGCCTTGCAGAGGGGCCGAACCCTACAGGCAGTACATACCCATCAGGGGCTTCAAAGGTGCAGAGCAACAGGAGTAAATCTATTCTCAGAGAAGCTTGGAGAAAGAACTAGAAAAATGCAGGTAAATAGAAAAACACCAAATAGAG
>NW_008468536.1:0-968 GCF_000622305.1 Nannospalax galili
AACAACCCTGTAGCTTTTGCTGCTGGTTTCTGGGCTTGCTCAGTAAATCCTGACCTTTGTACTGTTGTGTCTGTCTTTACCTTTTCCTTCAGGCCTCTATTCAGAGAAGGAAAAAGCCTGCTTCACAGAAAAAGCGTCGGTTTAAGACTCATAATGAACACTTGGCTGGAGTGCTGAAGGATTACTCGGACATAACCCCTGGCAAATAGAGAACACTTTTGTCTTCAAACAAGGTTCAGACACAGTCAAGATTTTTCTTGTTGATGTTTGGAATCTGAAAACTGTCTTTCCATCTGCTGCTTAGGACTGAAGAGAGGAGCAGTTCAGTTTACAGAACAAGTGCAAATTACCAAACTCAGAGTTTATTTTAATTCAGTAGGCTATTTAATTCAAATACGGTATTCCTGTTAACTCTGCTACGGTTCTGGGAGAAAGGCACTTGGTATGGCATGCAGGTCTCTTTGCTGTTCACCCAGTTTCTAAATGGTTCCTGCTTCCATGTCTCCTCCTCATTGCTTTATAGCAAGTTGGCAGGTAGTCTTGAATGCAGTATTTGTTTATTCCAAAAGAAAATATTTATAATAAAATCATTTGTAAGAGGATTTTTAAGAAATTAGTGAGTTCCATTTGTTTCTTTTCATTCTTGGAAAATGGCAGAAAGCAGCTCTCGTCTCTGACTTGCCAGGGCAAGTGTTTTAGATGTTATGATCAGTCTGCACTTTTGGTGAACATGTAGATTTCATGAAATGAAATCATTTCATGATTGGAACACAGGGTGTGCCTCTGGTTAGTAAGCAAGCAATAAAGACTTACTAAATTTGTTAATGTTTTCTTTTAAAAGGCTAAGTCAACCTTTAGCCTTTTGGATTCATGATCTGCTACCATCTTGAATAAAGATGTCTCCTTGCCAACCTAAGCATTACCTTCACCATGTCCCAGCCCTGTCTCATGTGTCTTGTCCTATGCTG
>NW_008468537.1:0-962 GCF_000622305.1 Nannospalax galili
TGTGTGTGTGTGTGTGTGTGTGTGTGTGTGTGTGTGTATCTGTGTCTGTGCCTGTGTGTCTGTCTTTCTGTGCATGGGTGTGGGTGTTTCTGGGGAGGGGTTGTGTGCTGCAATGTGGGTGTGGACATTAGAGCACAACAACTTTTGGGGTTGTTTCTCTCCTACATTTGTGTGGTTTCTGGGAGTCAAACGGAAGTCATCAGGATTGGTCGCAAGCACCTTACCCTGCTCAGCTATCTCTCAGACACTTTTGAATTTTTGTTGGAGTAAAAATAAATTCATGATAGTAGGGGACAGATGTTCCCACGAGGGGAGATGGAAAAAGTGGGAGTGTTTGGCAGGTAAGAAAAGAGGGAGGGACATGCAATGGGCCTACATGCATGGGGGGAAGGGAAGTCAGAAGGGGGGGGATGGTGGGAGGTGGTGTTATTGGGGGGAAGGTGAGGATAATGAGGGCACTGGGACAGGGGAGTGAAGAGGGAAGTCAGATGGGAGGAGCAAGAGCAGAGATGAATGGATATTGAGGTTTAGGAAACCCAGAGGGAATTTTGAAACCCCTGAAACCCCACAGTGCCAGACAGCAGAGACTGTCTGGTTGGTGAGAGTGGTCCAGGAGACTCCCAAAATAACACAAGCTATATCCAAACCTCTTGGTTATGTCTTAGAACTAGTAGATTGGTCATAACGCCTTCGCAATGGGTGTGAACTCATGAGCGGCACTGCAAACTCAGCCACATACACATGGCAGGAGACAACATAGATCCTAGAGAAAACCTTGTCTCTGTCATATCTCTAGACAAATATAAATTCTTACTATATGCTGAATATGGATCCTTCTATTTGCAGACACGCATACTGTACATCACTCATCAAAAAGCTCCTTTTTGCATATATGGAGGCTACTGCACAATTTCACAACTTCTTAGACACAGAGAATACATGTGAGAGATGCCAAGTATTAG
>NW_008468538.1:0-968 GCF_000622305.1 Nannospalax galili
AGCTTCTAATCATGTAGTTATTAAAAATTTTTTAAAGTATAATGATTAAAACAATGATTCTAGAAAAGAATTATTTTTATGCATATATCAGCATTGTTACCTGGTTTAGGGATTTATGGAAAAAAAAAGAAGCACATGAAGTTTTCACTGAGGAATTTCCTTAATGTATTGTAGTACTAAGAAAAAGCATAAGTGAAATCTATGCTATTCATTTATTAAATACGCTCATTAACTATTGAGAGTGAAAAGTCACACCAGAAGAGAAGTGTTTCCTGCCTACACAAACCTCCCAATTGCAGGAGCATTACAGGCTCCACACAATGTGGAAGTGCCCGCATGGTATAGTGTTGTAATCTCAAAGGAGAAAATAACTGTGTCAACAAGGAGCTGGATGACACCAAGCTTCACTGGACAAGGAGGATGAGCTGAAGGCCTATAACAGTAAGAAGCTTGGGCTAAGGAAAGTGCAGAGGCTGAGATCCAAAGGTGTTTCCCGTAGACAGAATAACTGAGTGCAGCTGGATCACAGGAGTAAGAGAACAGCTCCCATCAGATTATGCAGGACTTCAAGTATCACTCTAAGGAAATCAGACCCAATCTTGTGTGTTTGGGGGGTGAGGGGGACAGGACAATAACAGTACAGTTAAATTTTTCCCCTAGATAGGAGAAACCGAAATTCTATTAGTCCACCAAATTGTGCTTAATACTGATTCACAAATATTGCAAAGGCATTAGTAGATGGGCTTCTTTACAGATGTGGCAATATCACTTGCTATACATATATATCCTATATAATATGACTTACTATAAGTCAAAGACAGTACCACATATGGTACATACTTATTATATATAAATGCTTAAAAGACGTGATTAGGAGCATTCTGGAAACCGTATAAGCTCATGTCAGAGAAGATTATTGAGTTGTTACTGTTACAGCAGTAACTTACTGACTTACTGTTTTTTTTTTT
>NW_008468539.1:0-968 GCF_000622305.1 Nannospalax galili
AATGAAATGCTTCTTCTAATTATATGGTTATTAAATAATTTTTAAAAAATTAACAAGATTTCTATCCACAAGCAAGAACTCTCATCTCATGCCTGGAGCAACTTTAAGGGTGTGTCTGTGTCTCCATTTCCTCATCTGAAAGAAGCATAAGAAGGCCATTATGAGGATCAAAGTTCCTAAACACCTAAAACCATGCCAGTCTCCTGGTAACAATATACAATTCTAGTTAAATAAATGAGCAGCACTTAGTGATTGAGAAAGACATCAAAACAATAAACACCATATCAGCTATAATGGGCAATGCAAGGCAATGTGGAAAGACCTACGGGGTTTCCATCAGATTAGGAGCTCAGAAAGGGCAGAGTTCAAGCAAAGACCTGGATAACAAGGAGGCATTGCCAGCAGGAGGATGGATGTCAGTTTATGAGTGGCCCTAGGCAAGCCAAGCACAGCTGTAACACACTGAGCAGGAGGGGAGGAGATGGGAGAAGTCAGAGGCAGAAAGAGACCAGTCAGAGGGGCTTGAAGCATTACAGGCTTGGGCAAAGGGTTTAGGCCCATTCATTGGCATTTAAAGTGCTCTCATTCTGGAAGAAAAAAATCCCTTTGTGTGTTTTAAGGGCATCACAAGATTGCTGTGTAGAGAATAGACTATGGGAATGTAAGTGGGGAAACCAGTGACCAGGAGGGCAGCTGTAGCCATCATTCAGGTGAGAGGCAAAGCTAGCTTGGACGGGAATATCTGCAGTGGAGATGACGAGAAGAGATTTGTGATATGTTTTAAAAGAGTAGGACTTTTATGCACAAAATATGAGACACCATAGGAAAGACTACTAGAGAAATTGGTGACTGGAAGAAATGGAAAGGTGAGTGTGGGCTACTGTATTAGTTACTTATCTTGTTTCTGAGACAAAGTACTTGACAAAAGCAACTTAAGGAAGGAAGGGGTTTTTTCTGGCTCACAGTTC
>NW_008468540.1:0-968 GCF_000622305.1 Nannospalax galili
TGGCATTTACATTTTTTTATGATCCTCAGGTAACCCAGAAAGGGGAGTGTGCTGGATAGCTTTCGTTGTCAACTTGACACACCTGGGAAGAGGGCGCTTCAATTGGGGAATTACTTCCATTGGACTGGCCTGTGGTCATATCTGTGGGGTATTTTCTTGATTGGTGAGTGATGTGGGAGGGCCCAAACTACTGTGGCTGGTGTTATCCCTGGGCAGGTGGCCCTGTATTGTATAACAAAGCAGGCTGAGCATGGGTCAGAGAAGTAAGCCAGTAAGCAGCATTCCTCCATGGTCTGTATTTCAGGCTCCTGCCCTGAGTTCCATCAAGTTCCCTAGATGGTGAATTGTGCTGTAAGTCCAATAAACCCTTTCCTCCCCAAGTTGGTTTTGGACAGTGTTTTTTATCACAGCAGTTGAAATCAAACTAATACAGGGAGGGAGTCAAAATCATAATGTAGGTGAAGTCTTTGAGGGCGCAGATCCTTTGTGGGCATGTGTGGGGAAATGATACGATGCCTTAGTTTCTGAAGCAACAGGAACAACCCACCAGCAGCTGCAAGGATGTTTAACCATAAAGGGACATTCTGTAGGGAAAAACAGCTACCAAAATATGACTGCAGCTCTCCTTTCCTTTACCCAGCTCCTTTTTCAAGGCTCCTTGGCTGGCTGTTAGTTAAGAAAATTGAGGCTTTATCACAGAAACTGGGGCCAGGATTTTTCAATAGCTTTTCAGGCTGTACAAACAGAAACAGGGCTGGGTGGTCTTCTAGTATCTCCTCTCAGCTCCACTGCTTATGTCTTCTACCTAACACACACACGCACACACACGCACACACATGCATGCACACATACACATATATATTACATCTATAAAAATACATGTATATATATTTGGTACTACCAACATTTTGGAACGTTTTTCAATAGTGAGTTCATGGAGACTGAGTAAATTTCTCATAATTGATTTG
>NW_008468541.1:0-968 GCF_000622305.1 Nannospalax galili
AGTGAGGAAAGGCACTCTAGGGGACTGTACAGAGAGGAAGGAGCAGGGCCTGCTGCTGGGGACAGGCCTACACTCAGGGGCAGAGGCATCTCCTAGGGAGCCTTCTCCACAAGCGGGAGGAAGAAGGAGACACAGATGATCCCAAACGCCCGTATTCTTCCCAGCAACAGCCAATAGGCAGCAAGGGTTTGCTCTGGGCCTGGCCTGGAGGCTTCTGGTCTCTTCCAAGCCTAGCATCAGTGGCCCCCACCTCTGGGAGCAGCACCCCCGCATCCTTCCGGCCCCAGACTGCAGTACCGTCTCCGGCCTGCGGAAGCACTGCGGGGGGCAGCGCCCGCGCGTTCCCACAGCTCACGACAGAGTCAGGCGGCCGAGGCTGCGCCCCATCCTCTGCCTGCTGCTTCCTGGTCCTCGGGCTCTGAGAGCCGCGGCCTCGGCAGGGGCTCCCGGTCTTCTCGGCGGCAGGCGCAGCGTCCGCGGCGACGTCACGGTCCTCGCGGCCTCGCACACAGCCCTCGGGCCCGCCGCCGAATGCCCGTGGACGCGCATCTCCTCCCCGAGTTCCTGCTTCCCGGGCCAGCCAAAGCCGCAGGTGAGAACGTCCGCGGTAGAGGTGGCACCCAGGGCCTGCGGGTCTCAGAGGCCCCCTGGCCTCCTTCTTCTCTCCTCCTTGCCCAGGAAAGCCCCGCGGGGGCGCCTGCAGCGGGGACGCTAAGTGCTTCCCGGATCCACTTCTTCTGAGGCACGTAGCCCCCGCCCAGGTGCTTCTGCAAGCTCCTTTATGGACCCCACACACCCCTAGGGGTTCCCCCGCCGAGCACCCCGCGGGCCCCTCCACCCTTGGCGCGCATGCCCAGAGGCCCTGGGAGCTAGAAAGTAGCTGAGCTGCTGGCGCAGTACCTGCTGGTTAAGAACGCGAAGACTGTGCGGATCAAAAGGGCAGACATGCTGAAGTATGTCATCAAAAA
>NW_008468542.1:0-968 GCF_000622305.1 Nannospalax galili
CCCCCCCCAATAAAGTGACAGTTCAGTGCCATGAACAGGATGACAAGAGATGCCAGCTGGGCTGCCTTCGTTCTCAGTGATGGCTAAAGAGGTATGGGATGGGAAGTCAGAAGAGAAATGGAGGTTGAAACAGGTATCTGGGGCAAGAAGGAGAGATGGGGAGGGTGACAGAATGGAATGAGGAGGAAGAGGAAGAGGTCACAGGCTTGCCCCATCAGGATCTCCCAATACCCCATCCAGCATCAAGCAATCTTCCTGTGCTCCCAGGGCTGGCCAGAAGACTCAGGCCATTGGGGTGCCCACATGGTGGATAGGCTGGCAGATAACTCATGACACAGCTGTAGAGACTTGTGTGCCTAAGGGAAGGGCACTGCCCAGAGCAGGTTTGGAGCAGTGCTGGAACTAGTGCTCCCCACTTGACTCGACTTCTGTCCTAAATTCCTTTGCTCCTTGCTTCCTGTGTTCCTCTAAGGCTGGGAAGGCACTTCCACTTCCTCCTCCTGCCCAGTGCCGGGGGGTGCAACCTGACATCCTCCCTCCTTGGCACTGAGAAAGGAGTTCTGTCTTCACGCAGCTCACTGCTTTGTTTTTGGCTCTGTGTTTACCACGGCTCAGTAGGGGACCCTGCATCTCATTTCATATAGGGGTTCATAGTGAAGTCTGAAGAAATGAAGCAGCATGCCAAAATGACCCAGCAATTTGTTGGTTGGGTTTATATAGTTTAAATAAAATTGAGGCCCAGGGTGGTTTTCTTGATCCTGTCTTGGGCCTCTTGTTGGTCCACCTTTCAGAAATCGTAGCTATGAAGCTTGCTCATCATGACATCATGGTTTACCAGGGGCCTTTGTGCAGGTCTTTGTCCTTTGTGCCCTCTGGCTCCACGTGGCTCTTGCTGCCTTGAGTGGCTGTGACTTGCCACAGCAGTAGCCTTGTGAGCTTCCCAGATAGAGATGCCCCTGAGTGCCCCA
>NW_008468543.1:0-967 GCF_000622305.1 Nannospalax galili
GTAATGGATACTGGCTTGTTAATCCATAAAGGACCTCCCCATCAAGTGAAAGGTTCTTGGGCCCTTTCCTGATGGATTGGGCTGACACCACTGGAACCCAATATGCAGCTCAGTCGTAACATCACAAAAGGGGACAACTCAGACATTTACTTGTCTCCCTGAGAATGAATGCAGCAGAAAGTCAATTTTGTAATATGAAATCTACAATCATGACATTTTCTTGCACCTCTCATCACACATGACGGAGGATTCTAATGAAGCTTCTAGATCACTGTAGTTCAGCAGAACTTTCTGCAATCACAGAAACATTTGTACCTGCACCATGCAAACAGTAGTCACGGAATAACCTATGAGAGCTGGGCGCTTCAAAAGTGGCTAATGCAACCTGTATTTCATTTTTAAATAGCACAGCTGCCTGATGCTATCACACTGGATAATTAATTCTAGATTTAGGACTGGAGGAGAGGTCACAGAGGAAGCAGACACATATTAAAAATACAGTGAAACCAGCTACATTTAGAATGGTGAAGTGAAAAGGGAGCTCAAAGGAATCGCTGAAGACTAGAAAATTTAAGAGATCCTGCAGCCAAATGCAGCAGATGGTTCTCTGCAGGGTTTAGGTTCAAACAAACCACTGCAGACACACATCTGAAGCAACTGAAGAAATCTGAACTCTGACTGGATAGTGGCATTATGGATTATTTTTATAAATTTGTGTTGATGTAGAAATAGTACTGTGGTTCTGTAAAAGTGAACAAAAGCAAACCGAGCTCTTGGGGTGAGGACATCTTAGCTATGACAGTGTCACCATCTGCCACTACACAATACGCAGGAGAAGCCTAAACAAGGGTCCTCCTTTACCTCTCCAGGAGAGAAAGGAACATCGGCATAATTACCATTCAATTTCTACTTGAGTTTTTTATTTTATTTATTATTTTTATTTTATGTGTATGAGTGTATTGTCTGC
>NW_008468544.1:0-968 GCF_000622305.1 Nannospalax galili
GGGGAGCCTGCAGACCCGCCGTGCCATTCCGGGAGTGCGCCCAGAGAGCGCGCGCACCATACAAACTCATCCAAGATTCCACTAGAATGGCCCATTAAGCTCTCTCCATAGAATATAATGCTTTTCCGGAGCGAAGTTCCATATATACCTTGTTCCTCCCCCCAAAAAAATCATTTTAAAGTTTATCACAGCAAAAGCCCCATGTTCCTCGTACAAATTTCTATTATAGTTACTTTTCTTTTGTTGTGACAAATACCCTGAGCAAGTATGGAGAGGAAGGTTTTCTTCAGCTCAACTCAAGGATGCAGTCTATTACTATGGGTGAATCAAGGCAGGAACTTAAGTATCATATCCCCAAACAAAAGCAAAGAGAATAAATTCATGGATCCTTGCTTGTTTGCTTATGTGCAATTAAATCTCTGCACTATTACACAATTCAGGGACCAGTCCTTGAAATGGTCCCACTTACAATGGGCTGAATCTTCCTACATAAATTAACAATCAAAATCTCCCATAGTCATTTCCACAGGCCAAGCCGATCTAGATAATTCTCCATTAAAACTCACTTTCCAGGTAATTCTAGATTGTATTAAGTTGAGAGCGGCACATCAACACACCATCCAGTTATATGGTTTACTAACAGAATATGGTATAAGTGACATTACACTATTTCTTACCGTAAGGGCAATGATACTTGCAGTTTTGTTCTTTGTGGGTGTGCATAATTCTTAGGTGTTTATGTATGTTTTGTTAGTGTGACTGTGTACAACAGAAGCTAGAGGTTAATTTCAGATATCTCAATCATTTTACATTAAAAAAAACTACTGAATTTTTCTGATTTTTGTACAATATAATTTTATATTATTTAAATTCCCTCCCCTATGTATAATCTTACTACCTCCTGCCCAAGGGTCAGTGATCATTGCAGAAGAGGGGGCAGAAAGATTGTAAGAGTCAGAGGTGGCAGA
>NW_008468545.1:0-968 GCF_000622305.1 Nannospalax galili
ATACCCGACCCCCTAAGATAATGAATGTCCTGACTTCTATCATTTTATATATATATATGTATATATATATGTTTTTTTTAACTTGTGTTTGAAATATGCATTCATGGGACCGGGTACTATTGTGTCATCTCTGTCTGGCTTTGCACACTCAAGCTGAGTGAGAACAGCCCATTTTGTGGCAGGAAGTCATTCATATCTTTGCTGCATAGTATCTTTTGCATGAATAAATCACATACCCATGCTATGGGAGCCTTTGAGATATTTCTGAGCTTTAGGTATTACAAATAATGTTGTTGAGAACATCAAGCAGATGTCTATGAGTGCCTGTGTTTGACCATTTCAGTTATCTAGATATCAAAGAAAGACATGGTTTTCATAAATGATGCATATTTTCAGCTTACTAGACCTGCTAAATTTATACTTCTGGTAGCAGCCTATGGAAATTCAGTTGTTCCATGTCTTTACCATTTGGCATTCTGTCCTTATCATTTAATGAATCAAATTGGGTGCCTGCACAGGGAAATCTCATTGTAGCTTTAATTTGCATGTCCTGGTGACTAATGAGATTCTGATCATTTGCATATGCATAGTCTCTATTTGAATGTCCTCTCTGGTAAAATGTTTTTTTAAGACGCCTAACTTTACACTTTACCTTTATTATCTATAGCAAGACAGGAAGGACTAGGAAGAAGAATTTAAAATGGTTGATGCTTAGAACAAAATTTAAATTTTTCTTTGGGGACTGGGCAGATGTCTCAGTGGGTAAGAACTTGTTGCACAAGCACAGGGACCTGAGTTAGTTACCCCAGAATTCAGAATTCATTATATTATGCACATCTGTAATCCTAGCGCTCCTACTGTGAGATGGAAAATAAAGACAGGAGAAGTCTCAGGGGCTCACAAGCCAGCTAGCCTGGTGCATAGAGCCACAACACCCAAGGTTGTCTTCAGACCTCTACATGCATGCT
>NW_008468546.1:0-968 GCF_000622305.1 Nannospalax galili
TGGGATTCAAACCTGGGTCTTCTGTAAGAACAGTGTTCTTAACCTTTGAGCCATCTCTGCAGTCCCCATTTCCTTTTTTAATAATTAAAAATTAAGTATTTATATTTTTATGTGTGTGAGTGTTTTGCATACATGCATGTAAGTGTACCTGTGCATGCAATGTCTGTTGCCAGAAGTAGGCATCAGATCCCCCAGGAGCTGGGGTTATCAATGGTTGTTAATCGCCATGAGGGTGCTGGGAACTGAACCTGGGTCCTCTGCAAGAGCAGCCACTGTGCTTAATTGCTGAGCCATCTCTCCAGGTTGCTCCCCATTTTTTTGCATAGTTTAAGAACTATTGGTTAAAGTTTTTGTTGAAGTCCAAGTAGAATTCTGTCATGAATGTATCTAGAACTGTGTGGTAGTGAAATGAGATGCCTCATTACAGTGATGCCTGCAAACAAACAAACAAAAAAACAGCTTGACTTGTAGCATCCATTAGTAACAAGAGTGGGACTTGATCTGTTCTTAAAACTTGTTCCTTCAGATTTCATCTAGAACTGTTCTCTGAGAATCATGCTCCCCAACAAAGGCCTTGTTCTCTCCTTATAGAAACAGCATATTTGCATGATATGGGTAAGGAATGAGGAACCTTATCAAACGATTTTTCCTTTCTGACTTCTGGTGACCTAATAGCACAACCACAAACAGATGTTGTCAGTCAAATACCACCTGAACTTTACAACATAAATTGGATAATTCAGTGTGTGCAGCTAATATTCATTGCTTTCAGTGCTTGATATTTTAAGAATACACACACATACACATTACTCTGAATCAAGGACAAAGAAGCATCATGACTGGTTCAGATAAGTCTAGAATTTGGTACATTTCCTTTAGGTTTTCTAGCTTAATAACATATAGGTTTTAAAAATATTCCTTTATAATGTTCTGAATTTCTTTGGTTTCTATTGTAATGTTTCTCTGTT
>NW_008468547.1:0-967 GCF_000622305.1 Nannospalax galili
CCAGGCTGGCCTTGAACTCACAGAGATCCTCCAGCCTCTGCCTCCTGAGTGTTGGATTTAAAGGTATGCCACCACACCCAGTCACTAGACTTTTTCACATGGGTGCTGGGGATTTGAACCAAGATCCTCATGCTTGTGTGGGAAGCCCTTTTACCCACTGAGCCATCTCTGAGCCCCTCCCCTCAAAACTCTTGCTTATTTAATATCTTATGTCTTTTGTACTCAAAGAGAAGTTTCCAGCAGTCGAGGGCTCTTTTGGGTTGTGTTGACAGCTTCCAGTGTATGGAACAGGAGCTGGACAAACTGTTTATTCAGTGCCTATTGAGACAAGCAGTAGCAGCGCGCAGGGATTGAGAAATGGAGGCCTGCAGGCCAAGTCTGTCTACCACCTGCTTTTGAAAATGCAGTTTTATTAGAACACAGCTGCATTCCCTATTGACATTCTGTGTGAAGCCACAAAAAAATCAACACATATACATTCCCCAGTGTAAATTTCATGAGAAAATGACCTATATTTGCTTCTTGTATAATCGAAATGGTTAAAATTATATAAAAGTCAGGAGAAACTTGACTTTTATTTATCTCCTTTGTAAAGAATTGGACTGATATTGTGAAATTAAATACCCTTTATGTTTATTATAAATGCTATCCAAAGACATAAACATTTATTTATTTTTTAAAGATTAATTTTTTTATATTTTGTTTTTTTTGTTGTTGTTCTATATGTCTTGTTTGTACATATGTAAGTGTACCCATGTTGTGCAATACCCACAGAGGTCAGAAGAGGGCATCAGATCCCCCAGAACTGGAGTTGTCAGCTGCTCTGTGGGTGCTGGGAATCAGACCTGGGTCCTCTGCAAGAGCAGTTGGTGGTCTTAACCGCTGAGCAATTTCTCCAGCCACAATATGTATTTTTATTTTATGTTTATGTGTGAGTGTCTGCATGTATTTTTGTGTACCACATGCA
>NW_008468548.1:0-968 GCF_000622305.1 Nannospalax galili
GTCTAGATGTTGCCACTCCCTCTTCCTTGTACATGGAATGCTCCTCCACCAGCCTCAACTCATTCCATCATATAATCCATAATCTTTCCTCAGATCACCACATAAACATCCCAAAGACGCCTTGAAGGCGTTCTGCAACTTGCAGGCTATTCTGACATTAAATTTCACTGCCCCTGTTTTAACACAACTATAATTTGCTACAATAATTGATAAGTCTAATTGATAAGCTCCACCACATATAAAAGCTCTCCAAAATCATGCCCCTGTGAGCTTTCTTCATCACTGTGACTCTTCAGTGCCCAGGATAATGCCAGGCACAAAGAGATGCACAATATACATCATGCCTGAAGCATGAAAACACAGAGCTTGACTCCTCCATTCTGCCCTGAGAAAATGGGGGTATATGGAAATTAAAGGATCAAAATCTAGCCACCCTGAATTTATGTGAAGAAGGTCCACAGACCATATATTACAAGAACTTTAAAGCTCTTTACTGTCTGCAGCAGGGTTAAATGGGCAAACTACAGGCTTGCCTTGATACAATTACAAGAGATTACTGGATATTTTCCATTTGTACCAAAATTTCATGCATAGTCCCCATCCTATAGGAAGAAACTCTCAAACTGCAGATCCCCTTTTCTAGAGTGCCGATCTTTCTAAGCGTCACCTCTGAGTTAACACTATGAAACCCATGGCCGTCCTGAAAGATTCACTTGCGATTTCTTCTGTGTGAAGGGAAGCGTTTATTTGATCTGCCAGTCCTCCTAACCATGGAGCTGGTTCTATGTCACTCCATCTTCCTTCTCCTTAACTGGTCACACCAGCCTGCAGGGCTCCTCCTTCAGCTCTCCCCATAGCCTACTTCCTCCCTTACCAAAATATTTGATGACTGTCTTGAATTCCTTGAGTCCCTCATCTTTTAGTTGGAAAGATTTTTAAATTTACATCCTCTTTCTTCCTGAGCACAG
>NW_008468549.1:0-968 GCF_000622305.1 Nannospalax galili
TTGACTGTCCTGCGGGTCGGGACAAATTCCAAATATGGAGATTTCTAATATCAACCACCAAGTCACTGATCTAAATTTTAGAGTTGATAAAATGATAAATTTAGGTCTTAAAAGAACTACAATCTCTGACATTCCTGGGTTATTCCAAACAATGAAAATACTGGTGAAGTCTTGGAGGACAAAGTGAGGTAACCACATATTTCCTTAGACTGCACAGCAGTCCTTAGGAAGCTCTCTCTGGAGTACCTGCCTCACTAGGGGGCTTGTGTTCCAAAAAACAGAATTTTCATCCACGAAGACAGATTCCCAAAGTAACTCCCCGCTTGCTGCACAGGCTTAGTTGGATCCATCACAGAGCCCCCAGGGCAAAGACATAAGCACCTAACCCACGGGCATGCACCCTTTGCACAGTTCTCAATGCAGGGAACCAAAGCAAGACACCAGGTTCAAACATGTCTTTTAAAAAGTCCTTTCAGATAAAAGGCTGGATTCTAGAGAACTACAAAGCACCAGTGCACTCATTTAGGAAGCGCCAACGGACAACTTACTTCCATGTTCCTAGAAAAAAAAAGTACTTCCCAAGTTAGCTTTCTTAGTCACAGCATGCTCCCTCTGTCACATACTAAGATCAGGAGTTAGAAAGAGAATATGTCACCACAGAGCAACTGCACTTTCCCTGCGAAGGGAAACCAGCTCAGGTGTCTGTGAGCATGTCCTCTCTGGGATCAGCAGTCAGAGTGCAGGGTCAGGTCAGGACCCAGATCAGCCTAGGGGGATGAAGGAGAACCTGGGTCACACTTCTAGGGAGCCCACAAGAAAGTGGGAGTTGTGAAAGCGCCAAAGCATCTCTGCAGCCTTAGTCTGATACCTGGAGGGTAGCACTGGATCCTAAGGGTCAATGAGGAAGTGTGGGATTCCTGGGGATGGAGGGCATCCTCCAACCAATCCTGCACAGGTCTCTGCAGACC
>NW_008468550.1:0-968 GCF_000622305.1 Nannospalax galili
AAGATCAGAAGTTTAAGGTCAGCCTGGGCTATAAGATACCTTGCCACAAACCAACAAACAAATGATTAGATTAAACTGTGATTATTGCATTAGTCTTACTATAAATTTTGATTAGTACTGACTGTATCATCTAAGTACCTAAAAAAAGCTGTCCACAATGTCTGAGAAATGGACTTTACTCTGTGGACAATGCTGTTTTACCAAGATTTTCCTCTTCCGAATTGCCCAATCAGTACTGAGCTCTGCTCTTTTCAAGTATTTAAAAGGCAAACACAGCCTTGGCGCTCAGGACAGTTTCTTTTTCCCTGACTAGAGGAAAGAGGGAGCATTACGGTTTTCTGGCTAAACAGGTTTACACAGCTATGGGAACAATGGATTCCAGGCTAACTTTAGCAGCAGAGGAACCCATTAAGAAGGACAGTCTCAGAAAATACAAAATCGTTTGTATTGTAAGTACGGTTTTTGATTTAAGTGTTACCAGCTTGGTGGCAGATGTTTTATATTGCTCTCCACTTGTATTTGTCTGTGTGGCTATGTAAGTGTAACATCTTAAGGAATTGTATCCAGTTTTATTTTTTCTGACAACTCTAATGCAAGTTAGCCTTTTAAATTATAGTCCACAAGGACTTTGAACAACACAGGTTAATATTCGATTAGAAAACCGAAATCTGTGAGAGAATGCTTTGCAGCGCTGATTTTTTTTCCACATGGTTTTAATTAGATCTCAAGCCATTTTTATGGTATGACTATCGTAAGACCAGGATGTAGTAATTAAAAATACTCATCATTTAATTTTTGTAGAATAATTCTTTTAACAGTCTTTCATTCTTCTTGTGGGGATAGTCTCTGAATTCTTTTATCATCTCCATCTTACAATATAATGTTAAAAAGCATCTGCCTTTGGTTTTATGATTGTCCTTTTATACCTCATTTCAATTTTCCAGAACAGGGGACTCTGTGTAGCGTGT
>NW_008468551.1:0-963 GCF_000622305.1 Nannospalax galili
TGTGTGTGTGTGTGTGTGTGTGTGTGTGTGTGTGTGTTTTGTTTTGTTTTTCACCGGGTCTCTCTTTAACCCCAGCTGGTCTGGCGCTCGATATTTGTTCAGGCTGGCTTGGATCTCACAGAGATTTACCTGCCTCAGCCTCCTGAGTGCTGGGATTGAAGGCCTGCACCACTACACCTGGTTCTGATCTATTTTTAAGATGGTCAAACTGGGATGAGTTCCTGCTTTTCTTTGGTTCACTCCTTGTTGTGCTATGTACACCTGTGTCTCATATAATCAGCTGTTCCTGCTTCCTGCTCCCAGTGTAGGAATCAAGGTATGTGCCTCCATGCCTCAGCTGTGATGAAATTTCTAAGGACTTTTGGAATCACACCACCTTTTTGTATACACTGGCTTCCAGTCCCGGGGGATCACTGATCTGATTCCTAAATCCCCACCCAACTCAACCATATGGGGTTCTGGAAGATGCAGAGAACTGATTACATCAAATGTGCCATCCTGAAGAGGCAGGAATGGAATCAGGGATGGGGTGAAGCCAGGGTCTCATTCACTGACTCACTTCATAAACATTGAGCCTCACTGATACATGGTCACTGCATCCAGAGTGTGAAACATATAAACAATTCATCTCCTTACAACCTTAGACAGAAAAATCCTGAAAATACGACTTGAAGAATTTTTAGTCTACCAAAATATTCAAAATGTTGTAGATACATTAAAAAAATTTATTGACTTTTGTGTATTTCATACAAACAACTTAATCATCTTTATACCCCTTTCCTCCTTGGTCCCCTCCCATATCCTCCCCATTTGAATTCATACATTCTGTCATTTCTGCTAAGGCCTGTCATGTCAAGTTGGTGTCCCCAGATGTCCTTCAGTGTGAATTCATCTACTGAGGTCTGGTCAGCTTATCTAGAGTCCCTCCCTTTAAGAAGATCAACTCTTCCTCACCCAGTAGTA
>NW_008468552.1:0-968 GCF_000622305.1 Nannospalax galili
TGAGTGAATTTTATCCATTAGGAGATAAATTAGCTGCAGTGAAAAAAATGCTGAATATTTCTAGCACCAAATGCGCTTCTCTGTGGGAAACAGCTGCACGGCATATGAAGAATGGTGCTCAGGACACATTCACTCACTCCGGAAGTGGTGTGGTGTAATTACATGCCTAGCGCAGACCCTGGCATGGAGAAGGCTCGAGGTGCCTACATCGCCCACATGGGACCAGCCACACGACCTAAAGTATGAGAAGCAAGAGTTCATGATGCACAGGGAAGACCCAGATTTAGGTCTCAACTCTCTTTGGGATCCTGGGTAAAGCAAGCCATCACCCTGAGCCTCAGTTTCTACATCTATGTATCAAAATTATTACCTCTCCGAAGTTCTTAGCCATTCCAAGTCATATGGGCTAGAATTTCCCACACACCCCTCCAACCCTCACGGTCTCAGATTCTCCTCAATTTGGAATTGATCTGTTTCTAAAATTGATTTTTTTCTTAAGCTAAGTAAAATCCACTGACACCTTTCTCTTAGTCGGGCCAACTCTAAGCAAGCAGCAGGAGATGAGGACAGAAGTGTCAAGCAGACAAATAGAAGCAGAGCAGCCACAGCAGGGGGCAGTCTCAGCCTGTGTCCTTTTAGCCAAAGGCGATCCCTGGCCAGCAAACCTCATCTGAACCACTGCAGGGAAGAAAGAAAGCTCAGGACCTTGTTCTGACAAAGGTAGCAAAGGGCATGAGCGGGGTGGGGTGGGGGCGGGTTGCAGGGCATGGGCTCCCGTAAAGCCTTGCTTAGCTTCCCTTGTAAAGGAAGGAGAGAAGGAGACTGCCTCTAGCCATCATGTCCTGGGAACTCTTAGCAGGACATCTTGTCACCACTCTGGAGCATGTCCCCACCCTGAGGATGATATTCCAGGGACAGAACCCAGGAATGTAAGCTAGGGAAAGAATGTCATGTTAAATCAAGGTTTA
>NW_008468553.1:0-968 GCF_000622305.1 Nannospalax galili
CGGGTCTGAGGGTTTTACTTCTAGCTTATAACATGCTCAAGTACGTAGCAAGTCTTTATGGAATATCTCTGAGTGACCGAATGGAGGGAAAAACAAATAGAACTATAAAAAGCAATTTAGAAATACAACCATCAAATAGCCAACAAAATTACTTAGGGAATCTTTACGGATCTTATTTCTGGATACCAAACCTGAGGAGTTGGGTTGACTAGCACTTAAGGCAGGATCTGGTGTTTATATTTGCAGAACATACCATACTTTCTGGTAAAAGTATTACTCATATAGAATAGAAATGTCTTTTGTTTTCTTTCAGTGAAAAGTAAAGAAAAAAGATTTATTCAATGTGGCCACATTGGGATGAGGAACAAATACAAATGTCAGGGATTCCCAAATCAGTCTTCAGGGTAATGTGAAATTTAGGTTTAAATAGAGGGTAAGAGGTATGCATAGCTAAGCGATCCTGGTCAAGATGTGGTCTAGCTCAGCACTGACCCATCCTTGTCTGAGCTCCAGTCTCTCCTGTTAAGAGGTCTGACAAGTCTTCAGAACTGTGTGAAGTCTCTTCCTGAGAGGCAAGTTCCTCTTCTGATTGACATCACGCTTCATCCTTTTCTTCTCCCAAGGTGGGATTTGGGGTCCATTGTTTTGATGGTCTGATAGCCAAAAGGAAGGGCATAACTTTCCCTTTTTAAAATATCTCCTCCCCTGCTGGGACACTTATATTTCCTTTCTTTTTGTTTTTAGACCTCAATCTTAAGGGATTTGGGATTCTGTTCTGGACTTGGTATGAACACTCCTCAGAAGTATGTATGCCTGAAACAAATACCATAACAGAGCACACGTAGAAGCTGGGGTTAGGAGTCATGAAGTGAGTATATCATGCATAAGAACTAGTTCTGGGGGCTGGAGAGATGGTGCAGTGGTTAAGAGCACTGGCTGTTCTTGCAGAGGACCCGGGTTTGAGTCCC
>NW_008468554.1:0-968 GCF_000622305.1 Nannospalax galili
AAACTCCGGCTCACAAAGGCCCATACCAGCTTTCCCATTTGGTTCTCTGTGTTGTGACTTTTTAAGGTCTTTCTCCCCCAATGGACTATGAGTTCCTTGAGAGCTGTGTTTTCTCTTCCTAGGAAGCTGTTTGCTTGCACATAGTAACTGTCCAATAAAAGTGAACCAATGGGGAGGGAACCATGTTTACCTCATGTGGATCATAGCCCTTACTGCCGAGTGGCCAAGTGTTACATGTCCTCATGAGGCAGAAATCCTAGGCTCCTCTCTGTTCACTCTCCTCCCTACTCACGCTGGCTCTTCCCTCTAGGGGTGCTGACCCTTCTTCCCCTGACCTGCTCTGCAGAGGGCTGATCCAAGGAAAGAGCCTAGGAGCCGGGCCTTCAGAGCCATAAAAATGAGCATTCTGAATAGGTTTGAGGGTGGGAGAAGATGGTTTGAATTATAGTTTTCCAGGGCTTGCAGGGGGACTGTGGGAATGACACAGAGCAGCTGTTTCCACTTAAAATTGATTAGTAAGTATCGCTACAAATGAACTCAGAATTTAAAACAAAACTCCATGGAAAGGAATCATTTGAAATCATTCCAAAATGGCCAAAGGAAAGAAGTGTCTCCAGCTGATGACCCAAACTATCCTTAATCCCACTTCTCCCCATGGATGAGCCCTCCCTGGGGCTGCGTCACAGGCATGCACTGAAGCCCATTTTCTCCCTGTTGGCATAGAACAGTAATTGGCTCCAACACATGCCCTGGCACTGTCTGCAATGCGGGAGGTAAAATATCACTCATGACAGAGGTGGCCCAGCCAGCCTCCCTTTGCTTTGGGTAAGAGCCACACTCCTGGAGATTAACCTCAGAACCGCTCCAGAGACTCTCAGAACTGGTCCATCACGGTACTGCACATTGGGCAGCTGTAGGCTGGTGGGCAGTGCTCAGCCCTTCTACACCTAGGATGTTAAATGGAAAAT
>NW_008468555.1:0-969 GCF_000622305.1 Nannospalax galili
AGTTTCTCAAAAGGATTAGATTATCCTATTTCTATAATGAATATATCAATATATCACTAGAATATTTTGCATGTAACTGGTGAGGATGTACAGATCTGCTGACAATCCTGACTATCTCTTGAACGCTCTTCCCAGCCACAGAGGTGCCTACAGACTAGGGGAATGCAGGGCGTTCAGAAACTGCAAAGCCTCAGCTTCCTGAGCTGGGTGAATCCTCCCCCTCCACCCCAGCTGTATGGTGACAAAGCTGTCAGTAGTTAGGGAGCTCTGACTCTCAAGTGCAAAGACCTTATGCTGCACTGAGAGACAGGGAAATCAAGGCTGTCAGCTGCAAGGAGGTGGTGTAGGGAGCCAACTGAGTGGGTTGGTAGAAGCTACCATCCTGCACAATTCTTGGTTATCTTTCTTGTTAGCGATTGCAGGCCTGCAGGCCACAGTTGTGAGTATCCTGCAGAGGCATTGACAAAGAGATTGCCTCTAGAGGAGGGCATTTTATGGGTGTGAGATCTCTTTGATCCCCTGCCAGAAAGCTGCAATTTATTGAAGGTGGGATTGTGAAGCAGGGTTCTGCCTAGGAGAGATTGGCACAAGAGAAATGGAGACAGCTAATTCTCAGGGGGTCGTCTTTGGCAAAATCTGTTATTGAGGCCTCATGCTACTTGTGCTCCTAGCTGCCGACAAACAAGAGTGCCATCTGCAAACTGTGATTCATAAACACTCTGTCAGTCCGCCATCTACCCTGACATCATAAAATAACAAGAAGCCGCATTGTAATAAAGAGGGGAGCATTCTAGCCTCCCAATTAAATGCATCTAATTTATTTCTCTTACAGCTGAGGCTTTATTTATTAGTAAACAGCTGCATTTGTTACACTTTTTACTCAAATCGTGCCAACTGGCACTTTCGATGATCCATTAATCCTCAATAATCATCTGGGTACTTCATAGATCCTGGATATATAGGTCTGCA
>NW_008468556.1:0-969 GCF_000622305.1 Nannospalax galili
ATTTTATTTTTATTTTATGTATACAAATGTATTGCCTCCATGTGTGTAAGTGCTCCCGTGTTGTGCAATTCCCATGCAGGTCACAAGAGGGCATCGTATTCCCCTGGAACTGGAGTTACATGTGGATGCTGTAAATTGAGCCCTGGTTCTCTACAAGAGCAGATGGTGCTCTTAACCACTAAGCCATCTCTTCAGTCACAGAAAATAAAAATTTAAATACATAACAAAACAGGAAAACTATGTGTAGGAAATTCTCAATGGTGTAAAAAGACCAAATCTACAAATGATAGGTACGGAAGAAGGAGCATAATATCCATGTCAAAGGCATAGAAAATATGCTCAACACAGTTATAGAAGGAAACTTCCCTAATCCAAGGAAGGCAATGGCTATCAAGGTCCAGGGGGATACAGAACACCAAATATAAAGGGTAGAAGGTGCTAGAGACATGCCTCAGCAGTTAATAGCACTGGGTGCTCTTGCAAAGGCCCCAGGTTCGCTTCCCAGCATTCACACAGTGCCTGACAACCGTCTGTAACTTCATTTGCAGGGGATCTGACACCCTTTCCTGACTTCCATGGGCACTGAATAAACATGGGAGCACTATGACAACACAGTCATAAAATAAATTAAATAAATAAAATATTTTTAAATGACCAGGAAAGAAACTCCCACATCATTTAATAATCAAAACACTGAAAGTGTAGAACAGAGAATCTATACTGAAAGCTACAAGAAAGAAAAAAACCAAATCACATGCAAAGGCAGAATTATGTGAATATCACTTTACTTTTCAATGCAGACTATGAAACCAGGAGAGCATGCACCATTGTTCCATAATTTCATGAGGTCTCAGGTACCAACCAAAGATGTAGCTAGAAAACTATGTGTTGTAAGAGAAAGAGAAAGACAAACTTTACATAATAGAACAGATTTAAGGAATTTACATCACCTAAGCCAGCTCTACAGAG
>NW_008468557.1:0-969 GCF_000622305.1 Nannospalax galili
AAGCAGTACTAGCTGCTGGAAGATGAGACTTCCAATCCATCCAGTTACTTCCAAATTGTGCAGGGAGCTCCAGAGATGTGGCCTTCCTGAGTCATGGCAGCTCTCAGGCTGTTCAGTGATATAGCTGCCTTTGAGTAATCTATGTTCCTCTAAGTAACCCCAGTCAGCGCACTGGTTCACTAAGTGAGACTTAGGTGGAATTGTTTCTTTGATCTTCTGTTGGGGGCCTATAGGAATTTTTTTCACATCACCCCAGGAAAAGCCACACAACACTTGGGTGATACTGAGATACCCCTGGGGACTCATGCTGGTCCCCCATCATTCACCAAGCCCCAGCTAGATCCTTCTTATATTCTTCATTGATAACTTCCAGGCTGACTGTCCTTGGTGCCTCTGTTTACTAGAGGGTCAAAGACTGCAACAGTAACCCTGGCTTTGCAGGCAGCTGGGTTTGAATTTCAGCTCCAACACCATCCAACTGTGTGGTATTGGGCAAGTCCCTCCCACAGGTGTGTCACAAGAACACCCACTTCTCAGGGTGGTTGTGAGGATGAATTGCATCTATACACAAGTGGCAGACCCCCTCAAGGTGAATTGTGATCATGCTCACACTCAGTGTGTAAGTGTCTCTCTGGCTTAATTTGGTCGAGTTTGGTTTCCTTGGTTTACTGGATCCCTCCCACTGACAAATTCCTCCTTCTGCATAACATTTCGCCTCTTTGGAAAATCTTCTCTAACCTTCCAGTTGGACTCACTTGCTTAGTTTCCTCATCCATGAATGAGGACACGTTGTACATGTCTCATGGAGTTGTCACATGGATGGAATGCCACACTTGTGAGACTCCCTGCTGTGGCCTGTCCCAGGGGCCCAGACACTTCTCACACCAAATGCAGAGGTTTTTAAAAGATTTATTATTTTTATTTTATGTGTGTGCATGTAGGTAAGTCCACCTGTGTCGTGTAATGCTC
>NW_008468558.1:0-969 GCF_000622305.1 Nannospalax galili
GGGGTGGCTGTCATTCCCCTGTGCCCACAGCAGAAGTGACCCAGGCAAACCCTTGTTCCAGCCCGTATCAAAAGGATGAAGACCCTGAGAAAAGGCCCAGGCGTCCACCTGCCTCTGACTGTAGCTGTTTTGAGGTGAGGATGGCTAAGGCTGTGCATTGAGCATTGGGGGGGGTGGTTCTCTAGACTTGGGGAGCTGCTTCTGATCCACTCCTGCTCTCCCACATGGAGACAACGTGAGGCCAGGTTTGTAGGATGGGTGTGGCATAGGCAGGGATGTACAAGCACATTGGGCATGAGAAAGGTGAGGGGATAAGGTTGAATGTGTAGGGAGTCAGAGCCCTCAGGGTCCAGAGACATAGGTCCACCTCCTATCTGTAAGGAAGGCCTTGTACCCCAAGAGTTCTGGAGGCTGCAAAATCTCAGGGTGCATACGTCAAGTGGGGTTCTGTGTTTAGTCTGTAGCCAAGGAGGGGTAGGAAGAAATCTACCTCGCCTGGTGGGACTGCTCTGAAATCAGAACCAGGTGTGGCTCCCACCAGGCCCAGATGACTTGTGGGCTGGGTAATGGCTCCAGGCCGACCCCTAGCTTTGCAGCCCTGACTTCTGCTGGAGTAGGTGCTGGTGGGTGCTGGATAGTCTTAGTCCCCAAGGCTCAGGCTTACATTTCTGTGCTGAACTCAAGCTGGGACTCCCCCCCGCGTGCTGTAGCCTCAGGCCCAAGCCACGTGGATGCCTGTGATCAAGGCTCAGGGGCCCTGTGCTAGTGTAGCCCTGTGCTGCTAGAGGTGGGGGCAGGTGTATGGTTCAAATTACTCCAGCTGCCTCTCAGCTGGGGGTGTGCAGCCTGCCTGGATGGCCATCACTACCACCCCCTGGCCCCCCACAGCCTGAAGTGACCCTTCTACTACCCCTAGGAAAGCAGCCAGCCCCCCTTTGCCAGGTCTGTGACTCTTTGATGTAGGCATCT
>NW_008468559.1:0-941 GCF_000622305.1 Nannospalax galili
ACACACACACACACACACACACACACACACACACACACACAAACACACGTTGTTCCTTCCAAGTGAAAATCCCAAGGGAGCCAAGGCTAGATGATGCCCTAGATTCTGGAGAGGGTCTACGCTGAAACAATTATTTCTTTTAAGTTGCCACATTTTTTTAGGTCATTAATGGTAGGCAAACTTGTTAATCTTAATGCATTTTTATTAATGGCTTTTATTAAACCCAATAAGTCCAAACCGTCAAGTTTAAAATATGCACAATGTAAGACCAGCACCCATCTATATGTTTCTAATGCAGAATATTCAGGGCCACAAATTGTCACAATTTTGTAAACTGCTATAGATTTATACATTTGTTATTCTGACTTGACTACTTTCTTACCCAGAGTTGTGATCATCTCCGGTTCCTAGCTAAATCTCTTGTTTGAGTTCATATATTGGCACTTCTGTGGAATGAACTAATATTCCCTTAAACTACACATATTGAAGACTTTCACCCACAATGTGATATATTTGAAGATGGCATTCTTTAGGAGACAAATAGATTTTGAAAAGGTCATGAAGAAAGAATGATGAGAGAAGCAGTGCCTCACAAGAGATACAAAGAGTTTCCATTTTCTCCCTCCCATGGGAGGGCACCGTGAGAAGCTGAAACAGTCGAAGCAGTCCATAGATGAGGGGAAGAGGCCTCACTAGAACTCAACATGATGGAGCCTGACCTTGGGCTTCCAGCCTCCAGAACCATGAGAAAAAAAATTCCTATTAACGGAGCTCCCCAGTCTATGGTAACTCATTATAGTAGTCTGAGTCAGGACAAGTGCCACTAACCTTGCTAATGTGACTCCTGTCAGCAATTAGGATTGGAGCGTCACTTTTTATCCTCATCTAAGTTGCTGCTCGAATAGCAGTGAGAAGCCAGGTGTGACTGAGCAAGGCCTGAG
>NW_008468560.1:0-969 GCF_000622305.1 Nannospalax galili
GTTCCTGCTTCTCCAAGTGAGCTACAGATTCAAAATCTCGATGTCTTTCTTCTCAGAGATAGAACATTTGTACAGGGAAACACCGAGATGGCTCGGTGGGAAAGGGCACCTGCCACCAACCCTGATGACCTGGGTTCGATCACAGGAAACCACACAGTAGAAGGAGAGAACAGACTTCTGCAAGTTGTTTTCTGATCTCCACATGCACCCACACACATGCACATAATACAGGCACAAACATATATACAGACATAATACACACATACATACACACACAAAATAAAGAAATGAAAAAGAAAATTTGTATGAAACCACAAAAGACCTTAAACAGTCAAAGCAAGCCTGAAGTAGAATGCTATCGGAGTTTAAATTATATTTCAAAGCCTTGACCTGGGCAATAATTCTTCACATATGACCCCAAGTGCAAAAAAGAAAAACAACAGCTGGGATTCCATCGAACCAAGAGGCTCCCGAACAGCCCAGGAAAGAATCAGCAGAGCAAACACACAGCCAGCAGCACACAAGGAACTATTTCAGAGCCAATCATCAGATAAAGGCTGAGGTCTAGAACGCAGCTCCAGAAACTCAGGAACAAGCGAAGCTTAAGAGCTGATTTTAGGGGGCTAGGGAGATGGCTCCGGGTGGTTAAGAGCACTGGCTGTTCTTGCGGAGGACCCAGGTTCAGTCCCAGCACCCACACGGCGAATAACAATCATCCATAACTCCAGTTGCAGGGGATCCAATGCTTTCTTCTGACCTTCACAGGCATTGCACCACATGGGTGCACTTACATACGCGCAGGCAATACACCCACATACACAAGCAAGCAGGTGCTTGCCACTAAGCCTGATGGCCTGAGTTCAATCCCCAGGACCAACATGGTGGGGAAAACCAACTGCCGCGAGGTGGCCTTTGATCTCCACATGCAGACTGTAGTATACAGGCACACAGTGCATGCATTTGCTTACA
>NW_008468561.1:0-968 GCF_000622305.1 Nannospalax galili
GTGCTGGGAATCAAACCCAGGTCCTCTGCAAGAGCAGTCAGTGCTTGTAACTGCTGAGACATCTCTCCAGCCCCCAAAGTCTTTAACATTTAAAAAAATTTACTTATTTTTATTTTATGTATATGAGTATTTTGCCTATACATATGCAAGTGCACCTGTTTTGTGCAATGCCCATGGAGGCCAGAAGAGGGCATTGGATCTCCTGGAGCTGGATTTATGGACAGTTGTTAGCCACAGTGTTGGTGCTGAGTACTGAACCTAGGAACTCTACAAGAGCAGCCAGTGCTCCTAACTGCAGAGTCATCTCTCCAGTCCTGAGACAGGGTCTTTAAAAAAAGTTATTTTAAATTATGTGTTGTCTGTGTGTCAGCATGTGTCCATTAATGTAGTTGCCCACAGAGGCTAGAAGAGGGCATTTCATCCCCTAGAGAGGGACTTACAGGTGCCTGTGAGCCACCTGATGTGGGTGCTGGGAACCAACCTTGGGTCTTCTGCAAGGGCAGCCAGTGCTGTTAACTGCTGAGCCATCTCTCTGGCCCTAAGGCAGTTTTATTATATAACCCAGGCTGGACTGGAACTCCTGATCTTCTTCAGCCTCCTGGAGTACTGACTTCAGAAACACTGCACTGCACCTGGTATGATGTATCCTTTAAGGTAAACAAGTTGTGTTTAAATCTTAGTCTTTTCTTTTTTTCAGTACTTCAGAGGATTGGGCAGTGAAAAGAGCTGACTGAGTTCCATTATTTGTTGAGCTCACTGTCAGAAAATGTTTTTCTGTCCCATGACAACCTGTCACCAGAATGTGTGAAGCTGCTTGGACAACCATGGGGACTGTGATGGTTAATCTCAGTTTTCAACTTGATGAGACCTAGAGAGAGGGGCTTTAGAGCATGTCTGTGGAAGATTATCTAGATTGGGTTAACTGAGGAGGGAAGACCCACCCTGAATGTGGGCAGCCCCACCCCATG
>NW_008468562.1:0-969 GCF_000622305.1 Nannospalax galili
GTGCCATTCTCACAGGGGTCGTGGGGGCCCATCTGTGGACGTTGTTTTGACAAAGTGGATAGATGTGGAACCCGGGCCACCGTGGGAACCCCCTCCCATTCCCACCGTGAGCACCACCATTCCCTGGGCCGGGGGTTCTGAACGGTGTAGACTGGAGAAAGGCAGCTGAACACGTTAAGTGAACACGCGTGCATTGACCTCTCTCTGCTTTGACTGTGGATGTCGTGTGACCAGCTGTGTGAGGCTCCCGCCTTCACTTCCCCACGGTCATGGACTCTGCGTGGAACTGTAAGTCTAAATAAACCGCTTCCTCCTCTGAGCTGCTTGTCGTCAGGATATTTTACTACTGCTGTGAACACACGTGCTGTTTTCAGGAGGAACCGGGGTCTGAACTCGGTTCCTGAGGTGTCGGCACAGCCTCCAATACTGCAGACTGGCCGGCTGGAGCTTATGGGAGACCAACCAACTCCGAGCCAAGCTGCCCAGCCGACGCCATACAAAGTCACCAAGCACCTCAGTGCCTAGGAAAGATATCTGGCTTCCCCTGCTGCTGCTGCTGACTCTGGGGCGAAGATCTTCACGGAGCAGGTAGGGGAGGCGGCTCACCACACTGAAGAGGACGGAGGTCGGGACGGAGACCCAGAAGGAGGGAGGATGATTTGAACTCAAGACCTGAGTGGAGACAAAGTCACGGGATGGGCAGCGGGTGAGCGTGGACGGCTGGACCAGGAACTCGTGAAAGCGGACGGATGGGAACTCGCATTTTTCTTAAGTGTGTGACTCCATTGGCTCTGCCCAGACCATCAGCTCACCCCCCAACCCCCTTGGGTCTGTCCAGACCGAGTCACCCCCACCAATCCCATTGGCTGTGCCCAGACCATCCAATCACCCTGAACCCCATTGGCTCTGCCCAGACCATCAGGTCACCCCCGACCCCCTTGGCTCTGTCCAGACCATCGAGTCACCCCC
>NW_008468563.1:0-969 GCF_000622305.1 Nannospalax galili
GGGAGCAAGGATGAATGCTGGGGTTAAGTGCACTTTCTCCCTTTTCCCTTTATTCAGCCCAAGATTCCAGCCCATGGGAATGTAGGTGGCACCATCCCCAGCCAGGGTGGGTCTTCCCTTCTCAGTTAAACCCTCTGGAAACACCCACACATATAACCTAAGGTGTGTCTCCTAGGTGGTTCTAAACTCAGTCAAGTTGACAGTGAAGGCTGTCACAGCACTTATATCAAGGGCCATAAAAATTATTATAAAACATTTTTCATATATTTTATGAAATTAAAATTGTAACCTGGTTGTTCAGCTAATTTTAGTTATCATAAAGTTCTATAAAATTCTTCCCTCAACTTGAAAATTCTTTCAGTAATAATTTTCCTTATATTCTGTCATATATTTTGCCCATTCTTCCTTATGTTCTATTTACTTATATGTATCTTAATTATCAGTTCCCTGGGAACAGGAATCCTGTGGTACATCTCGTAGATTATCTTCTGCCTTCTTCTCAAGGCCCAAGTTACTGCTCCCATGGTGATCCTTTTAAGTAATGACAGGAATACAATAAAGTGTACAGATAAACCTTTGGACTAGCCCCACCCCTACAGATTATAGGATAGCCTAGATGGGGGAAATATGATGGCAAGGATGAGAAAAGAAAGAAAATCACTGTCTGTGAACCTGCTCTGTGCTTTAAATGACTAGACCTGAGAGGATGGGCCAATCTTTAGATAAGTGGGATGTATAAGTGATTTCTCTTTTTTGTCTTGGCTTCATTACATATAATTGACAAAAATTGTGTGTGTTTATGTTGTACAATGTGATGCTTTGACTGATGCGTACATTGGGAAACATTTAAGGATAGTTAATATTTTATCACCTCAAACGCTTGTATTTTGTGATGAGAACTTTTAAGGTCTGTGTAACTAAAATTTTATACCCCTTAGCCAAATCTTCCATTATACGCATTTTCCCGCC
>NW_008468564.1:0-969 GCF_000622305.1 Nannospalax galili
CCTCCAGGTTCCTGCCCTGAGCTCCTGCCTGACTTCCCTCAAAGATGGACTTAACACTTGGAAGTAGAAGATGCGATAAATCCTTCCCTCACCAAGTTGTTTTTGGTCAGAGTGTTTTATCACAGCAATAGAAAGCTAGCTAGGACAAATAGGAAGAGGAGGCTGCAGCCGCCAGGCTGTGTTTCTATTGGGCTTTCTGTGGAGCCACATCTGTCTCTTCGCTGAAGACACAAAGGGCTGCACTTCACTTTGGTCACATCAAGTACCAGTGTGAAACCAGCTCTGAGACCTGCCATCTGGTGTAAATGAATAAAAGTATGGCATCTTAAAGGGCAGGCTCCTGACCTCTTTGCCCCTTCCCAAAAGCCAGGGTAAGAGGACTGACTGTTCAGTGACTGGGATTGCTTGAAGGGCTCAGAAGAAATTGTTCCTTTTACTTGCTGAGTTGTTTGGTTTGGTTTTAAGGCCTGTCTGTGTCAGTCATCTTGCTGTTACTATAACAAAATACATGAGATATTCAACTTAAGGTGAGGAAAGGTTTATTTTATCTTACAGGATTGGAGGTTTTGGTCTGGGATTGATTGGCCATGTTGCTTAGAGCCTGTGGTAAGGCAGCACATCATGGCAGGAGAGTGAAGCAGAGTGAAACTGCTCCATCAGATCCTAGGAAGCAGAAGAGACTGGGCCACCACAGTCCCCTTGGGGGGCACACCCACAATGACCTAAGGCCTGCCACCAGATCCCACCTCTCTCACATTCCCAACAGTGTCACTCTGGGGACCAAGCACAGGAGCCTCTAGAGGACACTGGGCATCCAGGCTGCAGCAGGGGCCGTGCCTAGCTGGAAAGTTCTTTATCTTGGCCAGTTTTCTTTCCAGCCCTGCATGGCTTCCTGAGGAAGGCAGGAAGGCTGCTCTCCTGTGTGAAATGGGCGGCCAGGTCAGGGTGGCTGCTCCTGGAAGTGAGCAG
>NW_008468565.1:0-968 GCF_000622305.1 Nannospalax galili
TCAATTCCAAGAAATAAATTTAAATAAATAACACCCCAGTAGCCTTCTGACATATCCATTGTGACATTATACTTAGACCTGCAAATTTAGCACTGGGCTGCTGGTTATTTCTCCTGCATATTTCCACTTGGATTTGGTGAGTGGGAAAGATCTTGTTTTAAAGTCTAGGTAACCAATGAATAACAGTTTATTGGTTATCTACCCAGAATGCTAGTATTTTGACACTTTGTCATTGATATGGCTTAGATGTTGGTCATTCCGCAAAGATCCATGTCTTGGAAGCTTGGTCCTTAGGTTGAAGTTGAGATAGTGAGAACTTTAAGAGTTGGGGCCTAATGGGAAGCCTTGAGAGGGTCCACTTCCAGTAGGGATTAAGATAGCTCACCTAAAAGGATTGTTATTAGATCCTGAGCCCGACCCCACCCCACACAGATGTCTCTGACTTAGTATCTTCAATGTGATTGCTTCTTCCCACACATGCCCCTGCCACACTACGATAGCTTTGAGGTTCTCACTAGAGCAGCGCTAATGTTGTCACAATACCATTGATTCATGAGAATTTAAACTCATGTTTATTGGCTATTTTGATCTCTTTAGTCTCAGTATATCTCCTGATGTAACTGCAGGATCCAGTGGAAAGGAGCCATTCAGGTAAAGGGAAAGAAAGAGCCTGAGAGAATGGTCATAATAGGAAACAGATATTACCAAGGGGAAATGTGGATATCTTTATTTTTATGATAATGACAAGTCTTAATGTTACAGTGAAAGGTAAAATATATTATTGTTTTCCTATAAAGTGATCATTTTATGAACACCCTTCAGGCAAAAATCAGAATATTGGAAATAGCACTCAAAGTGTTCTTTTTAAAAAAGTATTGTTTATTATTTTTATTTTATGTGTATGAGTGTATTCCCTGTATGTATGTAAGTGCATCCATGTCATGCAATGCCCACAGAGGTCAGAAGAG
>NW_008468566.1:0-969 GCF_000622305.1 Nannospalax galili
TAGTCAGGGTTTCCTAACGGAACAGAACTGATGAAAAGAATACGCATAGTCCAACCATGGCTGTGCCACACTGGAGAGACTGAGAAGCTGGAAGTTGCTAAGTCCATGAGGCTGGCTGTCTCAGCAGTCCCAATCTGGTGCTGAAGGCCTGGAGGAGTCCTGGAGTCTGCTGCTCTTTAGTCTGCCTTGGAATGTGAAGACGTTGGTTCTAATATTGGTGAATGAATGCCACAGCAGCAAGATAAACTTAGCAGTGAGAGCAAAGGGAAGATCCCCTCTGCCATGTCCTTTAATATGGGCTGCCACCAGAAAGTGTCACTCACATTTAAGGGAGCATGGAACTTCAGGCTTCAAATAACCTGATCAAGAAAGTCTCTCACATTTATTGAATTCCAGATCCAGTCAAGTTGACAATCAAGATTAGACATCACACTCATCCACAAACCCCCTTTCTTCTGTGACTTTTAGACTCTGGCTAGGATATGCCAAAGCCTCACACTCCCAAATACCAAGATTTTTCACAAAAGTAAAATAGGATGCTCTTTTACAATTGGCTACCAGGGTTTAAACTGTCTCGATCAATGAGGATAGACAAGCTCTCTTTCACATCTGGGATAAAAGAAAGTCACATTAACAATGTATGTTTGCTCCTTTATTCTCCTGAGAGTTAGGTGCATCCTTCAGATCAGAAGTAAAGTTTGCCTTGTCAAGACATTTTGAATTGTAGTGGTGATCACTTTCTTTGCAACTCAGAACTAATTTCTAACATCAGGGTGTATCAATTATGTTTCTTTTCTTACAAATTAACTTTTAGTACTGTTGGTACCATGGTTTTCATGGACTGATGCTCAAATCCCTATTATTTTTTCCTAAAATCCACTTTTCCATGCATTAAAACATTTGTTCTATACTCTAGAGTGTTGACACAGCCATTACAGGCTAACAACCAAAAGGACAAAAAAATTGTTC
>NW_008468567.1:0-969 GCF_000622305.1 Nannospalax galili
GAACACATGTCCTTCTGATTACAAGGGAAAACAAGAAGAGCTGTATGATAGGCCAAGTGTTAATGTAAAATTGGCCGCAGAAAATGGAATACTTTTATGATTACTTAAGCATTTGTATTGTTGTACCATAAATTCTTCTCTGCCTGAAATACACCTCTTAACCTAGCCTTAGAACATCAAACTGCTAATTTACACAGTCTTCTGACAGGAGGCCATTGACAGCAGCAATGAAGGCACAGTATGGAATTTTAACAGAAGCCCATCTGGACATTAAGCCAAAGAAGGCAAGTTCTTAATAATCTGTTAAAAGAGAAATACCGTAAGGAGGAGCTCCCATCTTTCGAACATACATTCCAGTAGAAGCTTCATAAAGAGCCTCTTCTTTTTCCAACTTCTTTCACCTATTTTCAGTAACTTAATCCATCATCATTTAACTTGGTGTCCTTCACTCTAGTGAGTTTCAGATTTTAAAGTGCTCTAAAACCCACAGACCTGTAGGAAAAGATGTCTGTCTTACACACATACCTCCTATGTATTAACTCTCATGATTCTTTTTGAATGAAATACGTCTTCTTCAGAAACAATAGCATGTTTGCCGTTTTCATTTCAAGGTGTTTTCCTCAAAATGATCTTCTCTAGTAACCAATATCAATAAATAAATATCAAAGTATAATTATTCGGCAAATCTGGAATTTGGGCGTGGCAAGGGGGTCATTTGAAGGCTTCCTGGACTCCTCTAGCCCTGCACTTCCTCAGTTCCCTCATTCTTTCTTCACATCTCACTTTTACAACATTGCTTATCTTACTTTTTAATATATGTTTTGAAGGTAGCCCATGCCTGGCTGTATCCCAATTCTTCCCTTTCATACGACTTTCTTCTGATGTACTATATACTCAATTTCCTTCCTGTGGTGTCTTCTTCCAACTGCTAGAATATGAGCTTCATGAGAACCTCACCCACTTCCATGT
>NW_008468568.1:0-969 GCF_000622305.1 Nannospalax galili
AGTCACTATCCCAGACAGCAGCTCTTCCCTCTCCACTTCCTCCTCACTACCTTTCCTTCCTTTCTTAGTTGTTTGTTTGGTGCTGCAGAGGATTCCATCAAGGGCTTCATGTGGGTGTGGCCAGAGGTGTGCCTCCGAGAAACAGGAGCAAAACTTGTATTTCTCACCATCCTCTGCCCCTGGAACTCAGAGTGCTCTCTCTTCTGCCTATGGGAGGACCTAGGGACAGGGCCTTTACCCATCCCCACATTCCTCATGAGCAGTACTAAACACATGGAAGCCCTCTCCCAGATGGGCTCAGAAATGGCCTCACTGGCTCTACCAGTCACAACTGACTGAGCTTTGACACCCTCTCTCCCTGAGACAGGATCTCCTGTACTCCACATTTGCCTGGAAATCCCTATTCTGACACAGTCCTTAAATTCCAGATCCCCTTCTCTACCTCTGGGATCAGAAGCATGCATGATCAAAACCCAGAGCTCAAAACCCAGTTCCATCCTGTTTTTATTCTTTTTCTTTTCTATAACTTTATCCAAAGCCTTAATTCTTTAATCTTGAGAAATAAGCGGGAATCTTCAGTGGACCATCTTGGCAAGCTGCTATCCTTGAAGTTGGGCTCAAGGTGGAATGGATAGCATTCCCTTGGGAAGATGACTTAACCAGTCCAGAAGGCAGGGCACCAGACCTCCAAGCAGAGATTGTAGCTACTCAACTATAGAAGGCTCCGCTGATTTCTGAGTCTTTTAAGGACCTCTGGGACCACATATCCCTTAAGATGCTGGCTTCCATTCCCAGGGGCTGATGGACCAGTTTCTTGATCCCACCCAGTTCATCATCATGGAATAATGGATACTCAGGGGAGCTGATGGCCCCCAATGTGCAATCTGAAGGAAAAGGAATCAGCGACAGTTTGAAGTCTCATTCATTCCACTCCAGGAGCACTGACTGAGGGTTGCAGATACATGGCCC
>NW_008468569.1:0-969 GCF_000622305.1 Nannospalax galili
GCCGATGGGGAACGGGGTATAAGAATAATTAATAATCTGTATGAAATACATAAAAAATAAAGATATTTTTTGAAAATTTTTGATAAATCTAGGGCTAGTAAGATGGCTCAGTGGGCAAAGGCACTTGCCACACAAGCCTGACAACCTGAGTTTAATGTCTGGAATCTACATACAGGTTGAAGGAATTAGTCAACTCCCCAAATTGTCTTCTAGCCTCTACATTACACACAATGGTATGAGCAACATACACACACGTGCACGCGTGCGTGCTCACACACACAGACACACATCATACACATACAAGAACAAAGAACTTTTTTCAAGGAATCTGAATTTTCATTTCTGTCCTTAAATAGCTCATTTGTCTTCCTTCTGCCTTCGCAGCAATGTCCTTCATGCTGAAAGTCTGAGAGAAGATTCACAGAATGTGTATGATTCTGCTGCATTGTCATGAGCTTTGCGGCAGCAACACCGTAGCCAGCACCCTCCCTCCTCTCCCATCACATTCTCTCCACTCTAGGGTACCTCATTTCTTACTTCCCAAACACAGTCAAGTCTTCTGTGGCATCAAGATTTGATCTTATGCCTTCCTACATGCCTGACGAACAAACTCTTCCCTCACTCTCAAATTCTTTCTCCAAGTTGGCTGTTACCTTCTCCAGGCTTCAATAAGACACTCTCTGCATCCACATTTATGTATGTTTTATATGTTTTCTAATCCATTTCTGTGTCAAATTAAGGGTAGCCACAATTCTTTGTTTTGCTTCCCACTGGGAAGTAGAGTCTTTATATTCCTTCCCCTCTTGACTCTAAGTAGGTATATGAATACATTCATCAATAAAATATGCCAAGAATAACTTCAGCCTTTAAGAAGTTGCCAGTCACTTTTCCCACACCTCCTTGCACCCCACCATCTCATCTCCGCTAGGACCCTTCTGAGTCCCCAGATCTAGGAGTGTTGCCAGTCCT
>NW_008468570.1:0-968 GCF_000622305.1 Nannospalax galili
TGCAAGAGTAGCCAGTGCTCTTAACTGCTGAGCCATCTCTCCAGCCCCAGGATAAAGAATTCTATACTAATAATGCACCACAGTCAAATTCCTAAAAACTGAAGACAGCTGCATTATCCTGCAACTTAGTTTGTGTGTTTTGTTGCTACTCGGGTTTTCCTAGGTTAAGCTATAGTAACAAACAAATGCCAATCTCATGAGCCTGAGGCAGTTAGGTGATTATTTCTTCTCATTCCTGTGACTTAGCTTCATTCTTCTAGGACCTAGGATGAAGGAGTAACCCACATTTCAGACTTGTGGAAGATACAAGAATGTCTGAACTATGCGGGACTCTTAAAAATTCACTCAGATGTGCCACAGGACCTGTCGACTCACTGACTAAAGTCATGCAGTCAATTTGAAGGTTATGGGGAAACAGACTCTATCCACTCTAAAAGAAGTTAACTACAACCAAGAATGTGGTAGCAAAATCCAAAGCAGGAGCAAAGAACTGGAAGCAGTAATTCAGCCTACCACACACTATACAGTGGCCCAGAAGCATTCATTTCTCTCTTGGTTGCCCCGAAAGTCATTACACTCATCTTGTCTGTGCCCCATGCCAATCCAATGACTGCCTCAGATGTCATGCCCAGGATCTCATTATCTATGCCAGGTTTTGACCCAATTTTCTTCTGGTGACCTAAGAATTAGAAAGACAAATGATGTCCCCTGCCCATTCCAGACATACAGAGGAGCAAAATGAGCCGGGACTGGGAACACACTCCTTGCTTAAAGGTAGGAGACCGCTTAGTCTGGTAGAGTGGCAAACATGCTTTCCTGCAGAGCAGGGTAACAATTGGGAAATTACAAGAAATAAAAACTGTACCTATATTTTAGGATGCTTAATTTTTTAACCTATTAAAATGCCTGTACACAATGAGACCCACTACTCTGTATGCTGACCTAAAAAAACTAAAAAAAAAAAAAAA
>NW_008468571.1:0-969 GCF_000622305.1 Nannospalax galili
GGAGAGGAGGCCCCAACACGGTAGGTGTTTGTAGGAGTTGGCATGAGGGAGTAACTGACTGTAAGAAGCGGCCGTGTTAGAAGATGGGTGGTCTTAGCTAGATGGTACCAGAAAAAATGGAGAAGTGAAATGAGGAGCAAACAATTAGATCTAGTATAGACAGCTCCTTAGGACCCCTAACCCTGGGGAGGAGAGCCAGGATTTGGAGTATATGACTAGGATGCAGTCTGTGGGGCAAGAGCTGTGGAAAAAGTGGAGATGAGTGTGCCTAGTCCAGAAAGGGGTTAGATAGGCCTGGGGTTGCAATTCAGGATAAAGGTTCAGGGAAGGGGTGCAAAGTGCAGGTTAGGCCAGTTCCTGTGGGGTCAGAAAGTTTAGTTTATTTCCTCCTTGTTAAGTGGGCGCTGACTAGTTTTATATTATGTGGATGTTTGGTCCTTTTCCTCCATTTTCTTCATTCTTTTCTCTGTTTGCTTGATAAGCATTTACCTCTTTTCTTTTTTAAACTCTTCCACTGCAACAAAAATAACAAAGTTGCCAGCAAGATCAGCTGTCCAGATTAAAGTGCAGCTGGAGGGGCCTGGCTGCAGAGGGTCAACTAGTCAGGTCTGCAGTAACCCTGTGCCATTTGGGAATCAGACACCCTTCTGTCTTGTCTCTAGCTTAAAGCAGGACCCCATGCTTCCTCCCAGCCCTGAAGAGAGGAAGGCCACACCCCAGTGATTGGGGATTGCTTCACATTCAAGCTCTCCAGCCTCTTCCTGCCTTCCCATCCACTCAGCAAGCAGGAGCAGCACCAACTTCAATTGAGAAATTGATGTTAGAAAGACATGGTGGCTCACACCAGAGGTGTAATCTCTGCACTCCAGAGGTGGAGCAGGAGGATCAGGAGTTCAAGGCCAATGACATAGTTGAAGATCTGCCTTTACTATGTGAAACCCTATCATCCCTCCCACCTCCCCCCCCCCC
>NW_008468572.1:0-969 GCF_000622305.1 Nannospalax galili
CAGCACCATTTGTTGAAGATGCTGTCTTTCCTCCATTGTGTGATCTTGGTATCTTTGTCAAATATCAGATAGCTGAAATAATATGCACTCATGTTAGAGTCTTCTAATTTGTTCCATTGACCTATGTGTCTGTTTTTGGGCCAGTACCATCCTATTTTATGACTGTATCTCTGTAAAGTATTTTGTGGTCTAGTATGGTGAACCCTCCCCACCCCACCCCGAATTGCTCTTTTTGATCAAGATTGTTTTGGCTATCCACAGCCTTTGTGATTCAATGTGAATATTAGGATGGGTTTTTCTAGCTCTGAAAAATGTCATATGGATTTTGATTGACATTGTATTGAATATATAGATTGCTCTTCGTAGGTTCATCATTTTCACAGTATTAATTCAACCAGTCCATGAGCATGGTAAATCCTTCCATCTCCTGTTGTCTTTCTTTATACCATCTTTAAAAATATGAAATTTTCATTGTAATGTTCTCTAATGTCTTTGGTTAGTTTCACTTCTAGATATTTTGTTTTTCTGAGGCTAGTGTAAATGGGAGGGTGTTCAAGAACCCTTTCTCTGCTTGTTATTGATATTGCTGCACTAAACATTCCTCTCCCTATTTTTGAGAGACCCCTTCCCATATCCTCTGAGGCCCCGGGGGCTAACAAACCAACAGAATACCTTTTATTTGGGTTTTAGCATGGTATATATGATGTTTGGGTAAAGGTGACTTGCAAAGGATAAGCTCCCATAGTTCTTCTTCTATATTTTGACTAAGCTTTGAGATCCTCACAATGCCCTGACTGAAGGTCACCAGCTGTCCATGCACCATCTCATCCCTTGAGGTCTGTGCTGGGTCCACGGGGTCCTCCCAAGGTCCACGGTACCCCTCAGGATCCAAGGCACCCACCGGGTCCACGGCAGGCTGGCTTGCTCCCAAAATGGTGCCAACGCCTCCTCTTTTTCCCAGGGTGCTCC
>NW_008468573.1:0-969 GCF_000622305.1 Nannospalax galili
GTGTGTGTGTGTTACTACATGCTATCTCTGACATTTGTATTACAGCCCTCTTTCACTTTTTATTTTGAGACACAGTCAGACTATGTGATCTGAGTTGGCCTTGAACTTGTAATCCTCCTGCCTCAGCCTCCTTCCTGGCTGGGATTACAAACCTGTGCATACTTGCATGCTTACACAAACATGAACACAGGCCTGGCTCTACATTTTGGATTTATCCCTACTGTTTCTACCTGTATTCACTACATCTGACTGTCTACACTCTCTTTGATAATGGAGCTACTGAGCCTCTTCTGAATAATTTAGGGGACATCTAAGCATGTTTCCCAGCAGTAACTTTGACCCCAGGATCAGCCACGTCAGAGAAGGTAGTTTCACCAAACAAAAATTCCATATGGAAAAACTGGATCACTTCCTTTGGAAGGGCAATTTTTAATTCCTTCCCAGCCTTCCAAGGCAAACAGATTTCTAACCCTTTTATCTTAAGCCAAGTAAACATCATTAAGTGGGCCTCTGGCAAAGCTTGATTCATTAAGTGGTTTCCATTTGAAATTACAAACATAAAACAATGCTTGTGTTCCATCTGCCTCCATCTAATGATGATCTAGGCATCGACTTGACACCAGCTTGGATGCAGGAGGCGTCTTCTGCCTCAGCACAGAAGCACCCACGTTGCATGCCTATATAGGCAGCTCATGAAAGATTTTTTTTCTAAAAGTCACTACATGAGTTACAAATCATTGTTCCATTAGCTGCAGCTTCTTAGAAGAATATAGGCCATCATTTTTATAAATATCATATTTGTTAGATCCCTTGAATATTTCTATTACATCAAACCAGTTTCTGTCTTTTTCCCTTCTATGGTTCATATCTGACAAACACCCAGTACTATTGTATTGCAATTTTAATAAAGAAATAATGGAAGATTTATATATATATATATATATATATGTAATGAGTTCAAAAACATCT
>NW_008468574.1:0-956 GCF_000622305.1 Nannospalax galili
TTTTTTAAAGTCCTAGGGGGAATTAAACTGGATGGAACAAACCTCAACATGATTAAGATTATACTGGCAGCAATTGTTCCCACTAAACCTCATTTCAAAATCTAGGTGATAATGAAGCAGTGTTGGGAGGTATGTCTAGTGGGAAGTGTTTAGGGGAACAGTGACACACTTCTCAATAATTGATATTCTGGGAAATGGGCCTATAATTTCCTTTTTTGTTGTGTCTGCCTGGTTTTGATATTCGAGTAATACTGGCGTCATAGAAGAAATTTAGGAATTCTCCCTCTGTTTCTATCTTTTTCAATAACTTAAGTAATAATATTAGGCTGTAGATCTTCTTTGAAGTTCTGGTCTAATTCTGGTGTGAATGCATATGGACTTGGACTTGTATTGTCAGGAGGTTTTGTTTTACTGATAAACACTGAGGCTGAGAGCTTCCTGGTAACTTGCCTCTTCACTGGCCTGAGGGGAAGGTTCCCAGATCCTAAGCACTGCCACTGATACTGGGGGATTGTGTGACTCTCAACCTGTAGATTTATAGTCTGGGAGGGGGTGGGATTGGAAAGCTTGGGAAAAGAGTGAAGAGGGGTCTCCTGAGGGGAAACTACAGGAAAGAACTAGTTACTGAGAATCCTTTTACTTCAGATACATTCTGACTTTGCACAACCATCCTGTGAGATGGTGTGATGGTTAATATTGTCAGCTTGACCTGGGAGACAAGTCTCTGGACCTGTCTGTGAGGAGTTTTCTAGATTAGGTTAACGTAGGTGGGAAAACTCTGCTTAACTGTGGTCATCACCATTTCATGGGCTGGGGTCCTGGACTGAGGGAAAAAGGAGAAAGTCAGCTCAGCCCTATTCAGTTCTCTCCATCCCTGGCTCTGTCTCCAAGTGTGAGCTTGAACAGCTAAGCCTCTCTCTCTCTCTCTCTCTCTCTCTCTCTCTCTCTCTCTCTCT
>NW_008468575.1:0-968 GCF_000622305.1 Nannospalax galili
TATATATAATTTGAATAATTAAAGGACAAAAATTAATTTTTAATAAATTTGCTCTAGAAACATATTAAAGGAAAAATGAAACCTTTTCCAAAGTTTCTTCCCAGAAGTCTTTCACAGGGCAATGTAGGGACTTGTGGGCTGTTGAATAATGATATGGCAATGATAATGGTGAGAATGTGATAAAATTTGCAATAACAAGAGAATGAACCATTTCACGCCATTTCTTCTTTACTAAATATGCAAGTGCTATATTCAAATCTTATTACACACAACTGGAGAGATAACTCAGTGGTTAAGAGCACTGGGTGCTCTTGCGGAAGACCCCAGTTCAGTTCCTAGCACCCACATGGTGGATAGCAACCATCTGTAACTCCAGTTCCAGGGGATTTACCATCCTCTTCTGACCTCTGTGGGCATTGCAGGACACTGGTGCACTTACATACATGCAAGAAACACACTCATTTACATAAAATAAAAATAATAAAATAAAATAAAAATGTATTATCACAGTCTTAGGAACCAAAAGCAGCACGCCTTGATCACCTGACCAAGTCCCTAGGGGTGGCATCTTGGAACAGAGCAGTTAGGTCTTGTGCTGTGCAATGTTATAGCTGGAGTCTTATCTGATGATTGAGCAAAGGAGAAGGGTCTGTTCAGCTCACTTAGGTGGTTGATGAATGCATCACCTTGCCTCTCTAAGCCTGAGGGGTAGCCTTGCTGGCTCTGGGATGGCAGCCTCCTGCAGCTCTTAAACACCTTACAGCTATTTACAAAAAGAGTTTGAAATGGGGTTACTTGCTAGATTCAAGATAGACCAGCTGTAAAATAATGAATAACACAATCAAATAATCACACAAGCTTCATTATCTTCACCCTCTTGACTTTTCTGTACTTGGTTAGTTAGAAGAAATGTAACAGAAATATCTGAACACCATCAGATACTAGTGTGAGGACCAGCCTATACTCTG
>NW_008468576.1:0-969 GCF_000622305.1 Nannospalax galili
CCAATATACCTCCTCCCAAGCATCAAATAAATACTTATATTATGTTATGTAACACCTTCCAACCATGATAGCATCAATACCTAGAGCAGGATCCATGCTGGTTCAGTTGCTTTCAACATGGTGAATTGAGAGAACCTTATCACAAAGCAAAGCACATAAAAAAACCAAGACCTACCCCTACCTCTCTGTGTGCAGAAGAATGCTTGAACAGAATGAAGATAGCCATGAATACGATATACACTGGCACCAACGGGGTCAAAGCACATGCAAAGAGCTCCAACTCACAAAAAAAGTACCGTCTGTATTACGCTTTCCTTCAGATGAGACCCAAATCCTGCTTAGACACTATAGACAGTTAACGGTTTCTGGGGAAGGGAGAGATATTTCTTCAATGACGTGTTGACTTGTAAAGGGCCCATGCTCCCCGAACGCCGTTTTCTAAATCCACATGGTCTATATGGGTCATCATACAGTGATCCGAAACACAAATGGAGTTATTTCTCTGGTTATAAATACCACTTGGCTGCCACAAGCTCCACGCATATGCATGTTCTAGGTACCTAGGAGCCTGGACGGAAAGGTTGGGCATCCTTTTGAAGTGACACCAGGTCCTCCCTTCCATCCGTGGCGGGAAGGCTTCCTTCTGGCCCTTGACTCTGCCTCCCTCCCAGACATCCAGCAGTTCTCTAACAAGGCCTATCTGGACACCGTTACCTGTGCTTGATATCCACTCCCATCATTTCAGTTTGTTTTTTTCATCAACTTCTCCAATGCAGCTGTATCACCCCAGCATTTCCAATGCATGGATGCGATGAATAGGTAAATTCTGCGTGGGGTATATGGATGGCACACACCCCTCGCTTGCTTTTCTCCAACCCCAGGAGGGGCTTATCTACCCATCAAAGAAGCCCAGGGGAGTCCTTTCTTCATTAATGAACATATTGCACGAGCGTGCTGCTAATCTCACTG
>NW_008468577.1:0-970 GCF_000622305.1 Nannospalax galili
CAGGTGAGTGGCTTTCCAAGCATGTGGGATTATAGTGGAGTCTCCTTTCTCTGCCGCTCCTCTCTGTATCACTGTCTTACCATGAGCATGCCTAGGCCTCATTTTATATTTACCCCAATTCTCTCTCTCTCTCCCTCTCTTCCTGCCATGTACATGCACATATACACACAAGTCCCACCTCAGCCCATTTCCCATGCCCACATCTCATTCTTCCAGACACACCATCCTGGGCAAGTAGGGGGAATCTTGCTTGACTCCTGTGCCTCGTTTCTGGCTCTAGTCCAGTCTGTCTCAAGCCTGATGCCAACAGGCAGCACTGCTCAGCAGAAAGGAGGTGGACCTAGATGGAAACAGCCTGGGCTATAATGGCAGCTGTGCCACTTCCTTGCTGTGTGGCCCTGGTCAAATTGCATAACCTTTTTGAGCCTCAGTTTCCTTATCTATAGAGTGAGAATAAGGATGGGCTGCTTGCAGGATGATGCCGGGTTGATGGAGTCAAATAAACACCAGTCACCATGAACTCACTGACCATCTGGGGGCTTTTGGTTTACTCTGAAGCTACCTGTCTTTCTCCTGGCCAAGATCAAGGCCAAGTTCTCCTTAGCTGTAACTACAAACTCTCCATCAAAGTGGTGCCTTTTAGTGTCAGAGTTAGAGCCCTTGCTGGAAAGGGCTGGAAACCAGATTTCGAAAACCATTGAATAGACAAGAGCCAAGCATGACTCAGCTCCTGTGAAAGCGCCCCTGCTTGTCTGAGGCACTCAGCGTGCCTCTGCAAAGCACAAAGATCTTCCATAAATAGTGTCCTCACTGATGTGGAAGGAAAAGCATCAACGAAGCCCAGCAGTTTCATCTCCTGAATCCATGTTTCAGTCACGAAAACCTAAGGGAGGAAAGGAAGGAGGAGGAGGAGAGGAGCGGGGAGGAGGAGAAAGAGGAAGGAGACAGAAGAGGACACAGTGAACAAGAG
>NW_008468578.1:0-970 GCF_000622305.1 Nannospalax galili
TACTTTCAGGTGAACTTCTTATGAGATATAGATTCCTCACTTATTAATTCATCAAATGTGATATTTCCTCATTCTATAAATTATGGAAAGCACACTGATAAATGAACACAGCATTTGCTCTCAATAAATATATGTATGTGTCTATACATGTTTATTTAGGCATAAAAATATGCACTGGTTTATATTAAGTAAAAATGTATAAGCAATGAGTTGACTATATGTAGTAATAATTGAATTTTATTTGCTTTTTGAAGAGTCATGCATCCTTATACACATTTGTGGCTATAGGTGTACACATCTGCCCATTATGTATGTGCTTTATTGTATAACACTGTCCATAAATGTGTAATTATACCCATAAGAACATGGGTCAATATGTTTCTGTGCACACAAACTGATCTCCAGGAAGCTAAGAGAGATATAATGCCTGCCCTCATCTAAACTTAATACTTCATCTTGTGACTCAGAGATAAGTGTATGGGAGAAAACAGTTAGTCTGTTTTTCAATTCTGTTGTGAAATTTAAATCAGAGTTATTCAGCTCCTTTCTGGTATTATTATAGCAAACAGAAAATAGGAAATATTCATTTGCATTTAATATTTTTAATTCTTGTTTAAAAATTTCCCTTTATAGGTCACACATTATGTAAAAATTGCATATATTTGTATTTTAAATGAGTAAAAAGCCTCAAGGATCATTTTGGAAGAGGGGAGAGAAAGATTATAAGAGCCAGAGGTGATAAATGACTACAGTGAAATAGTCATTTCAGGACACAAAAGCAGAGTTACACATATTAACTCACAGAGGTTATGACAGTGTGCACAAGATCTGCACAATATCATGCCAGTCAATATCCCAACATGGAGAAGGTAGGTGGTCAGGAAGTCCCACCTCCAGCTGAGGAGTTTTTGGAAATGGATGCTACTAGGAGAGGGATGTCAAATTTCTTCAAACATGAGACCCCTGAGAG
>NW_008468579.1:0-970 GCF_000622305.1 Nannospalax galili
AAAAGTTAGCTATAAATTTGATGGGTTTTCCTTTATATGTAACTTTGTTGTTTTTATGCTCTCCTTGCTTTATACATTAGTTGTTTTTACAATGATATACCATGGGGAGTTTTTGTTCTGGTCTTATCTATTTGTTGTGTGTGTGTTTCTTATATCTGTGGAGGGTATGTCTTTCCTTAACCCTGGTGAAGATCTGGGAAATATCACTAAGCTGAGATCCTTCTCTTTCATCTGCTCCTATAATGCATAAATTTGATTTTTTCATAGTGTCTCACATTTCCTGCATATTCCATTCCTATGTCTTTAAAATTGTTTCAGAGTCTTTGCTTGAGTGGTCCAATTTTCCAAATTTATATTCTAGTCTTTATGTTGTGTTGTCCATTTGATTCAGTTTGCTGGTGAGGCTATTTCCCATCATTTTAAGTTGGCTTATTCAGTTTTTCAATACTGTCTTCATTTCAGCCTGAATTTTCTTCAATATTTCTATCTCTTTCATTAATTTTCTTCTTAAATCTTGAATTGTCTTTCACATTTCATCCAGTTGTATATTTGTATTTCCTTGTATTTTCAGGAGTTTCTTCCTATCCTCTTACAGTTTTTTGAGTGGTTTGGTTTTAAGTTCTTTAAAATGTCTGAATTCTTAGATCATGTTTGTGATTGTCCTTTTAACTCTGGTTTCCCAGGCTTCCTCTGGGAGTTCTCATTGCAGAACACTTCTACTGGAATAATGGAACTTCGTGGGAACCTATTTTCATGATTTTTTTAGTATTATTTGTGTTGTAATCTGGGTATATGGACTTCTTTTGTTATTTGTGTGACTTGTTAGGAAATACTAGTCTGCCTTTGTTAAGTTTAAGTTTGGTTCTATTTTTGTTGTATCTTGATTGCTTTCTGATCAGTTATGAATAGTTTGTGCTTTAGGTTTTCACTTTTGGTTTTTTATTAAAGGGACCATATGGTTCCAGGCAAG
>NW_008468580.1:0-969 GCF_000622305.1 Nannospalax galili
CAAAAAAAAAAAAAAAAAAAAAAATCCTTCTAATATAGCACCATGACCTAGATGCAGAGTTAATGGAACTTTTATTGATTCCACTTCTTCCTTAGAAGTATTGTTGCCTTTCCGCTGCTTTTTAGTTCCCAGATTTTCTTTTTAAGACAGGGTCTTCCTGCAGCCTCAGCTGGCCCAGAACTCACTATGAGACTAGGCTGACCTCAATCTTACAGAGAGCCACCTGCCTCTGCCTCCAGAGTGCTAGGATTACAGGCATGTGTCATCACACCTGGCTCTAGTATTTCATTTATTTATTTATTGTATTGTATGTGTATGAGTCTTTTGGCTGCATGTATGTAAGTGTGCCTGTGTGTGCAATACCTGCTGAGGCCAAAAGAGGGCATTGGATCCCCTGGAACTGAAGTTTCCAAATGGTTACCATGTCAGTGTTGGGAACTGAACTCAGGTCTCTGCAAGAGTGCTCTTAACTGCTGAGCCATCTCTCCAACCCCCAGATTTTCAATTTTAACAAATAAATACAAAGAAGGCAAAACAGAGTATTCTATTCTGCTTCTCACGGAGTTTAGGAGGATACCCAAACATATTTGTCAGGAAATCCCTATTGGAATAAACCTGGAACCATAACTGTCACCAAGGGATGCAGCAAATCCAGTGATTCCCTGAGGAAGTTAAGAGACAACTTGGGCTGGCAAGATGACTCAGTGGGTACAGGTACTAATGTCCTAGGTTTGATTCCCAGAACTGGCATAGTGCAAGGAGAGAACTGATTCCCACAGGCTGTCCTCTGACTAGGTGACATGCACACCACACCCCACAAACACACACAGATAATGGATAAATAAAAAGTTTTAATTCATTAAAAAAAGAAAACACAGCTTCTAGAATGCAACTGCAACAGGCCTCCAAAATGGAATTCCCCAAGCATTTGGTCTCTTCCTAATTATGCCACTTAGGCTTATGGTTGTC
>NW_008468581.1:0-967 GCF_000622305.1 Nannospalax galili
CTCTGTGAGTTCAAGGCCAGCCTGGTCTACACAGTGAGTTCCAGGGCAGCTAGGGCTACAGGGAGACCCTGTCTCAAACAGACCAAAAGAAAAAAAAAAGTACACATTCATTTTATTAATTTCTTAATTATATTATTAGCAGTGTGTGTGTGTGTGCGCGCCCGTGCGCGCAGCACGAACTTGCCATGGTAACTCTGTGAAAGTAATCCACTCTTTCCACCCTTCTGTGAGCTCTGAAGGCACCAAGTTTGCAGGGCAAGTGTTGTTACCTGCTGAGCCTGACATGTAGCACACAGCTAGTACTTGGAAGGAAAAGGCCATAGAATCAAACAGTTCCAAGTTTGGAGCTAGAGAGAAGAATCTTCTATCAAAGACCTGGGTTAAATGTGAAATAGGCTTATCTTAAAATAAAAATTGTCCACAACATTTTAAGCTGAGACAATGCAAGTGAAATCATCCTTATATATTTAAGGGGAAAAGGTCTTGAATTCCTGGTAAATAGCAGGACTACATCATCCAGGAAAGAAAACCTTATTCAAGATTTGCTTTCTCAGAATAGGGAAATGCAAACATTTGACTGAACACTGAACCTCTAAAAAGCACAACATTCAGCCTCTAAAAAGCACCCCCAGTACCTTAGAAACCACTACCACTCCCTTAGGTTTCCATTAGCCCTAAAAAATAAGCAGCAGAATCATACTAAGAGGATAACCCGCACTGTTGGGGGTCCAAATGTCAAAATAGCTTCCAGAAAGCTTTAAAAAACCTTTAAATGTACAGCAGTTCCTTCTTATCCTGGGGGATTGTTTCTAAACCTTTCAGTAGACACCTCATACTGCAGAGAGCACCAAACCACAAATTTGCCACAGATCAATGATAAAGTTTATTTCATAAATTATGTTTGGTAAAAAATTAATGCCAGGCGTGGTGGCGCATGCCTTTAATCCCAGCACTGGGGAGGCAGAGG
>NW_008468582.1:0-970 GCF_000622305.1 Nannospalax galili
TCCCATTCCATCACAGTATGAATTCACCAAGAGATTAATCATTGATTAGGTCAGAGCCCTCATGATCTAATTATCTATAGAAAAAAACCTCAAAGAAACACACAGAGCTGTGCTCACCTAACCTGTTAGACATCTCTTAATCCAATCAAAATTAGTTATCACACTGGAGAAGGAGGCCCTGGTATTTCATACCTCATTGGTAACATAGAGGGAATCATATTAGGCCAAGTCCTACCATCAAAACAGGAATAGCAAAAGTCCCTGCATATTTATATCTCCAAACTCTATAGGATTCCCCTTTCCACTAGATACTTAAATATCCACTTGGAGAATCAGTATAGATCCAAGATTCTAGTTGACTTGGACACAGGTTCATGGACACAAATCTAGTTGGGTAGGAAGGACAAATCACATCAAAAACAGAAGCTGTGGCAAGTATAGGAGGGATACGAGTATGAATGGGGGTAGGACAGAGCTATGAGGCAGGGTGCCCAAACAGGGAAGATTGCCATACTGTGACTGCTTTGTGTTCACTCATGGAGGGCCAGAAAAGTTAGTGGAAAGCAGCAGATCTGTGGGAATTTTTCCACGACAAGTTCATATAGGCAGAGCACTTTCAGGAGAAGCTATCTTGCTAAGGTGTTGGGGGGCAGGCAGGGGGGTTCATAATGAAGCATATCAAGTACTGAGATCAAATATCTGCCAACCAAGATTACTAAATCAAAGAAAATAATTCTTTTAAATTTATGGAAAAATGAAGACCTTCCAAGATTAACAAAAACTGATGTGTTTCATGAGCACCAAAGCCATCATTACAAAAGATACCGAAGAGACTCCTACACACAGATGAGTAGGAAAAAGGCACAAGTATAAGTGCTCACCAAATAATATATTTGGAGCTGGACAGATGACTCAGTGGTTAAGAGAACTGGCTGCTCTTGAAGAGGACCCAGGTTTGAGTCCCAGCACC
>NW_008468583.1:0-970 GCF_000622305.1 Nannospalax galili
ACACACACACACACACAGTGCTGAAGAAGGGTCTATATTATACCCAATGTAATGGAAAGAAAGCTGACTTTTTTTTTAGACAAGTACTGCTATATAATCCAGGCTGGCCTTGAAAATATAATAATCCTGCCTCAGTCTCCCAGGTGATGAAATTATAGGTATAGGCCATCACAAAGTTGAAATTTGACTGAGGAACAAGAACTGGTTAGATAGAAGAGAAAATCTGTAAGACATTTCTTCAAATGGAGCAATATTAAAGGCCTAGTGACTTATGAAATTACTAGTTTTCTGTGACTAGAAGCAAGTATTGTATGGATTCTCCTAACACATGTAGGATGGAGAAGACAAGAGATGTGACCATAGCACTGAAATATATGGAAGTTGTAGAAATAAATTTTAACTTCTGCTGAGGCAATGTGGAAAGACAATTGGAGGGTTTTGTTTTTTGTTTTTATTTCTTATCTTTGTTTTTGTTTTTGTTTCTGCTTTTTTTGTTAAAAGTGTGGAAAGCTCAGACCTATGTTTTAGAAAATCAATGTCTTGGGTAGCTTTAGTTGTCAACTTGAGACACCTGGATGGAAGGAGCCTCTATTAGGGAATTGCCTCCATTGGAATGGCATATGGCTATGTCTGTGGGGGCATTTTCTTGATTGTTGAGTGATGTGGGAGGACTCAGCCCAAAGTGGGTGGTGCCACCCCTGGGCAGGTTGTCCTGTATTGTATAAGGAAACAGGTTGAGCATGGGTCAGTGAAGCAAGCCATTAAGCAGTGTTCCTCCACGGCCTATGCTTCAGTTCCTGTCTCCAGGCTTCTTCCCTGAATTTCCACCTTGGGCTCCCTCAGTGATGAACTGTAACTGGGCGATATAAGCCAAATAAACCCTATTGTCACAGAGTTGATGTTGGTCAGAGTGTTTTGTCACAGCAATTGAAAGCAAATGAGAACTATCATCTAAGATTGAATCGAATGA
>NW_008468584.1:0-957 GCF_000622305.1 Nannospalax galili
GAGGCTATAGTGGTTTGTACTGAGCTCTAACATACAACACTATGAGCTTTGAATAGGGCATTATGAGCTCTACAGGATACAGAGAACTCACAGAGATCACCATGATTTATCTGTGAATGTACATTATAAGTCACACAGCAGTGAACTCTATGCCTTACAAAGAGTTTTATACAGATTACACTGATGGACTATATGCCCTACACAGTGTCCTATGAACTGTATAGGTGCTACGAGCTCTATCAAGGTACACAATGAGCTACACGCCAGTGTAGGATGAGCTCAATACACTGCACAATGACTGCACCAAAGCTTCACTAAGAGTTCCACACAAGGAACTGTGACCTCCACAGAGCACTGTAAGACCCATAAAAGGCATTATGAGCTTTTATAAGAGTTCATTGTGAGATCTATACAGGGAACTGAGTGAGGTATAGTGCTATGAGTTGTAAAAATATCATTGTGAGCTATACGAAGGACTTAAAAAGTGTCATTCAGGTGCACCTTGAGCTCTGTGTACCAGTCTGAGCTCTGTGCAGAATAGTGTGTATACAATATGGGCATAGGATACACACCACAACCCCTGTATAGTGCACTATTGTCTATTGTTTCTACTTGGGTAACTGTGGCCTCTAAATGTGCATCATGAACTCCTCCACACAGAGTAATATGAGGTCAATTCCACACAATGTGAGATCAATACTGGATATTGAAACCTCTGGGAAGGGCAGTATTATTTCTAGATAAAGCACTATGAACCCTGAGAAGTACACTGTTGCTACACAGGGCATTGTATGCTGTCTATTCGGTGACAGGAAGTCATTCAGTGAAATGTTACATGTGCACAGAGATAGTGTATTTAAATATCTACACTGGATACTATATGCTGTATACAGGGTATTTTTGCCTCTAAGAGGTGTGTGTGTGTGTGTGTGTGTGTGTGTGTGTGTGTGTGTGTGT
>NW_008468585.1:0-970 GCF_000622305.1 Nannospalax galili
TTTTTTTTTTTTTAACCCAAAGATACGCATCTTATGTTTTAAATACCCTGGAAATAAGGCAAAGTAGTTAGAAGCATGAGCTGTCTCGCTGTCTAATGCATCTGCCTGCTGAATTAGAAGCAGCAGAATGAGGCAGGAGGGAAGGTTGCCCCTCATGAAACCCTTAATGCAGATGAACTCATGAGCATCAGATGAGTCTTTGCTGCTTTTCAAAGCAGATGCATCACTACATTTGGGCCTCCACACGTGCCTGGGCTTGATGTTTCCCTGGCATCTATAAACTGGCTAGTGCTCCATGCTTGGATAATAAACCTGTATTAGATCTGTTTCTTTCAAATAAGAAATATTTTCTGTAATCTCAAAGCTATTCTGTCTGATGAGGGAGCTGGTCCTGTGTAAAGAGGAAAGTGTACAGGAATTTGATCCTTCAAGGCTCGTCAATGAGAGCTAGGTATGTCATGTCTCACTCTGACCAGAGCAGCCAAATGGTTTGAAAATTACATTTGTTGTAAGGCACTAGCCTCTGAGCCAAACTGCTCCTATCTTAATGAAATCAGCCATACCTGCTTGTGAGACTCCATCAATATCTGGCCTGTGGACTGTTGATGTTCTGTCCTAGAAGGAGAGGCTGGGGAGAGTCATTGGCCCCTTACATGAGTATCTGCCATTCTTCTCAGACATTGTTTTCAGTGTGTCCTAATTGCACGTGGCCTTGGGGAGAGGCTAGAGTATAGGCTGGGGAAGGGGGACTAGGGAAGGAGAGGCTCTATGTATGTGACCGCAGGGACACTATCATCCATGCCAAGGGCAGACTTTCCGGTGCAGCTGCTTTGGGATCACCCACAGTCTGTCAGTAACCCTCACCCATGCTCTGAAAGTAGGTTCAACAAACTCATTGGTTCTCAAGAGGAAACTTTGGTGGATTTGAACTTTGGTTAGTCCTCAGACCTTTGGAGGAGGGGTAGATGCT
>NW_008468586.1:0-970 GCF_000622305.1 Nannospalax galili
GGATCCAGTGTACTCCTTTATCAGTATAATTAGCTTAAGTGGTTGTCTAATGGGGAGGGGTCCCCTGATGGAGACGGATGTGTCCTGTCTCTCTGTCCTTCGTGGTTGTCTTCTTACCTTTGAAGCCAGGTTCTGACTTAAATGGGAAGTGTGGTCCTCAGGCCCTCTCAGGTCACCCAGTTGTAGGTGCAACTGCATTGCATTGAACATGACTGGGGAGACCAACCTAAGTGTCTCCTTAGCTCACAAGTATCCTCCAGTGTCCACTGACCTTCACTTACCCATTCAGGTTCAAAGCAAAAAGCACCCAGAATTTCAAGATGGGGTCACTCTGGGGCCTGTGAGGCAGAAGGCAGGGGGGATCCCATGCCCAGGAAGCTGGCCCTGGTGCCGCCAACAGGGCCACTATGTGGAGAGGCCCCTACACGTCAACTGCTTCCCACACCTCTGGAGACAAGACCCTCTCCAGACAAGGCTCAGATGGTCACACCCAGACCCAGCAAGCAGGGGGAAGGGCCATCCTCCCAAGGTGACCTCCATGGCCTTCAGAGACCTTGACCCTCCTGGAGACCACAGCAGCACACCTGTGTCCAGAGACAGCTGGCTTGGGACACTGCAAGGGTGGCAGACCCCATTTGTCAGGGTCAAGTGGAAGGGCCTCACCTAGCTCCTCTCACTCTTCTCACAGTAACATGAGGGATGGCTCCTGGGGCTTCTCAGCACCGGTGGGCCCACGGATAGGCGACCTCATGTGGTCAGAGCAGCCTTTGAAAATGGGGCCTGTGCAGGCTGGTGGCTGCCCAGACCCAATCTGGGTGTGTGGGCTGGATTGGCTGAGTTCTGGGGGCCTGATGTTTGGCTCAGAACTGCCCTGGAGCCCAGAAAAGATGAAAAGAGGCTGGTTGTGGGATGTCCAGGTTGCGAAGGCTGGTGGAGACTGGAGGCTGCTGCCAGGGAGGGCACAAAATGA
>NW_008468587.1:0-970 GCF_000622305.1 Nannospalax galili
ATTGTGATGGCACATAGGGGCATTGTGATTTCACATAAGGGCATTTTGGTGGGACATTGAACATTGTGATGACACATTGGGGAATTGTGATGGTACATTCAACATTGTGGTGGCACACTGAAGCGTTATAATGCCATCATGGAACATGGTGATGGCACATTTAACATTGTTATGACACACTGGGTATTGTAATGGCACATAGGCAAATTGTGATGACACATTGGTGCATTGCTATGGCACATTGAGCATTATTATGACACAATGGAGCATTGTGATGACACATTGGAGCAGTGTGCTGGCACATAGAGCATTGTGATGACACATTGGGGTATTGTGATGGCACATTGAGCATTGTGATGACACATTGGTGCACTGTTATGGACATTGAGCAATGTGACAGCACATCAGAGTATTGTGATGACACACAGGGACAATGTGATGGCACATTGAGGCATTGTGATGCCGCACTGAAGCTTTGTGATTGCACATGAAACATTGTAATAGCAGTTTGGAGGATGATGATGACACATTGGGGCATTGTGATGGCACAAAATGGGGCATTGTAAGGATATATTGAGCACTGCGATGGTTCATTAAGCATGGTGATGACACACTGGAGCAGGATGATGACATATTGCTGCATTGTGATGGCACACTGAGCATTGTAATGTCACAACAGAGCATTTTGAAGACATATTGGAGCATTGCGATGGTAAATTGAGTATTGTGATGGCACGGTAAGCACTTAAATGACACACTCGAGTGTTGTGCTGACACACTGAGCATTGTAATATCACTTTGGAGCATTGTGATGACACTTTGGAGCACCGTGATCAGACATTGCGTCGTGATGGCACATTGAACATTGCTATGACACAGTGGGGCATTTCGAGGGTACATTGAACATTGTGATCGTATGTTAAACATTGTGATAACACATTGGGGCATTGTGATGGCACATTCAACATTG
>NW_008468588.1:0-970 GCF_000622305.1 Nannospalax galili
TGGATCTTTCCTGCAATAGACACAGACAAAGACTAGGCGCAGGGGTCAACTGAACTCTGGGATTTGATACCCTGAGGTCTGAGGTCAGCAGGTGAATCAATCACTGGCGCCACCTATAGGCCACTGGCTGCTGTAGAGTCTGAGAACTCTCAACTTCGAGCAAATGCTTGCTATCCATAACTTCCCCCTAGCAAGGTGATGAATAACTTTGGCTTATCTGGAAAGTACAAAGACAAGTCCTCTGCCTACACAGAGCTCAGTGCTATCTGTAGTTGCTTCCCAGGCTCCTAATTAAGTTGGAAGATGCCTCTCAGCTAGAACACTAGCCACTCCAAAGAGTACAATCTAGGACACTTTCAAGGGGGTGGGAAAACTTGGGCAACCCACAGACTGTAAGTCCATGTGCGGCCATCAGAGAGCCCTGGATATGAAGAAGTGAAGCTACTACAGGGAAGACAGCTCTGGGGAACATTGCACACCTGGCCCACAAACTCAACGCCAGCCCAGACCACAGGGAAGACAAGTGTCAACACATTCACCTGACACCCTGCCATGCATGAAGCTGGCAGCATTCACATTTTGACGACCCAGAAAGCACCTGCTCTCACATCTCATCTTTTATCTTTCCTCTCATACACTCTTCTTTATATAATAACACTTTTGTAGTACTGTCGCTTTTACTAAAAAATTAAATACAGTACTAATTTTTATTCCCCTTCATCCATCCAATTTTGCTTATATACTCTGGTCATTGTTGGACTTCTGCTTTTTCTTTTTAAAACTAATTTTTATCTTTGCTCTGTTTCCTTATTTTCATTTTTCTGCTCTTATCAGTATTTTCACTTTTATCTTATTGGGTGGTTATATTAGTTACTTTTCTGTGGCTGTGACAGAAACACCATGACCAAGGGAACTTATAAAAGAAGAGTTTATTTGAGCTTATGGTTCCAAAGGGGCAAGAGTCCATCAT
>NW_008468589.1:0-969 GCF_000622305.1 Nannospalax galili
GGGGGGGCAGATGAAGGTGGGCAGAGGACAGCTGCACAGTGCTGTCTTTATAGAGGAAGGCTTGATGTGTTAGCCCAACTTTAAGGGCAGTAGACGATGTGGAGTGGCTTGACTGAATAAACAGTTTCCTTTTGCTTGACTTTTTTTTCAAGAATAATCAGAATAACAAAAGAATTGACCTGTGTTGATGACTAAGACTTTATGATGGGAAAGTTTGAGTCATCTGGGGTGTTTGCTAAGAGACTTACTTGGTTCAGGTTCAAGTCACTGCTCTTTATCTTGGTCACCTTCACCAAGTAAGCAGCTTTCCTGTACTTTCTTTCCCTCCCTCATCTGTAGAAAAGCAGTGGTTGTGACCATAGCACTCCCTGTTGTCGTTAGCCTAGGAGACCCTCGGACGCTTAAAAAACCTGGTAATATTTTAATTTAAAAACTGAATATTTTATGTGTGTTCCACACAGACAGGAATAATAAACTTTTGTGTGTATTTCCCATGTTTGGGGTAAGCCACATGTGCTGGTTAGTTTTAAATGTCAATTTACCATAATCTCCAGTCAGCTGAGAAAAGAGTTGTAATTGAGAGATGGTATAGATTGAGTTTGCCTGTGAGCATATCTGTGGGGTTGTATTGATTTTATCAAGTTGGCCTCTGAGCATGACTGTGGGGTTGTACTAAGAGCTCAGCCCACTGTGGGAGGCAGCATTCCCTAGGCAGGTGGGCCCAGGCTGCATGAAACAGAAAACAACTAGATGAAAGCAAGCAGGCAGCAGGCAGCTTGGGTGCACTCCTTCCGTTCCTTTGAGTTTGCTCCTGGCTGTGTGTTATGTCCTACTTCACTTTCTGTTGCTGTGATAAGTACTATGACAAAGGCAACTTGGAGTCAGGCCTGGTGGTGCACGCCTTTCATCCCAGCATTCGGGAGGCAGAGGCAGGCAGATCTCTGTGAGATCCAGGTCAGCCTGGTCTAC
>NW_008468590.1:0-970 GCF_000622305.1 Nannospalax galili
GGTGTGTGGTTTAGAGATGAAACCTCTGATTTTGAACTGGGATAGCCAAGCCACGCTTAGCCCAGGATAGCCAAAGTCAGCCTCATCCCAGCCTGTGGATTCCTGGTCTCACACAGGGTGGGGGTCATGGTTTCTACGCTTTCACCCTAGTCCTGAGAGCATGAGCTGATGACTCCACAAGGAGAAAGTTAGACAAAAGCCATCGTTGCTGACTTGGGAAGTAAAAAATGCTCAACCTAGGGCTGGGGAGATCGCTCAGTTGGTGAAGTGCTTGCTGTGCAAATGTTGAGGCCTGAGTTCGAATCTCAGAACCTGTGTAGAAATCTGGGTGTGGCAGCGTGTGCTTGTCCCAGCAACAGTGACATGAGATGAGATGGAAGGGTGCTTGGGACTCTCTGGACCGCTAGTCTAACTGACTTGGTGACATTCCAGGCCAGTGAGACAGTGAGAGTCTATCAAAAAGTGAAAGGGAAATGAGGAATGGCCCTGAAGGTTGTACTCTGACCTCCACAGACACACACAGACACACACATGTGCACACAATACACACATGTATGCAATCCCCCATACAAAATGCTCAAACACAGTGGAGCTCTCTGAACATTTAACTTCTTTGTGTGAAAAGAACTCCAGCCAACAATGCACTGTGACATAGTCTGTGATCTCTGAATCCCAAGGGGCCACAAGTGGGAGGTATTGGGGGCTCTCACAGGGGTGGGTAGGGAGCCTGAGATGGTCATGATTAGAAGCCTATCCTCATTGGTCTCCTCTACTCACTAAGTCCATTCACAAAACAGACATTTTCAAGGATGTGTGATACCTGCCCCCCATAAACTAAAGTTCCTAAGAACTGCAATGGAAAGAAATGGCAGCCCCCCTCACCAGAAAGCCAATTCCCTGACTCTTAACGGAGCCCATTTACATGTCTTGCCTCTGTGATTGTTTTAAGCTTTACTTAAGGGGGGAGGGG
>NW_008468591.1:0-970 GCF_000622305.1 Nannospalax galili
GAGGAAATTCCTCAATTAGGTTCCTTCCAACTAGGTGTGTCAAGTTCACGATTGAAACTACCCAGCAAAGGCATGAAGAGAGAATGGGGATCTTCAGGGGGCCCTGAGGATAATGGCTGCCCTGGGCAGAGTGAGACTCAGCCCCAATTGTGCTCGGGGCCATCTGCACTCCTCATAACGTTGTGGTGATATGGGAGCCCATATTGATTGGCAGCAAGATTTGGGATGGACGAGAGTCACATTCTCAGCCCCTGGCTATTGAACACCCAGTTTGTTTTCCCCAACAGCATAGCTGACAGCTTTAATAACTCTTGCGCACTGGGCACCAACAGCCCTTGGAACAGCAGTCCTCCTTCCAACCAAGAAAGCAAAGTCAAGGACCCCATGTCACTGGCATTCTGGTAAAGGCCTGACAATGTCCACCCAGTGCTCTGCCTGCCTGCCCCACTGCACACAGCACAGGGAGCAGAAGACAGAATGAAAAGATTGGGCATATAAAATGGGCGAACTCCATCCACCACTTCAGGGAGAAGTGGGATTGACTGGGGGCAGGTGCCAAGATTTGCCCCCAGGGTTTCCTGGGCTGGACCTGGCCTCTGTAGAATCTTTGGGGAAAATGGGTCCACATGTGGATGTCTCTGTGGACTCTTGTCCATTGAGAAATAGCTTGTCCCACTCTCCCTAGGGCATTTCCCCTGATTCTCACCCCAGATTCTGGGTGCCCCATCCTCCTGATGGAACACTTTGAGCATGGCATTGTCTATACCCAGAGCACTTAGGGGTTGAAGTTAGTTGAATACTGTCCCCTAGGCGGCTGATAATGGAGAGGAAAATTCTGGGCTCCTTCCTTCATCCACTTACATAATTAATATATCCGTAGTCATTACAGTTATAATATTCCTCCATTTTTCTCATATAAAGAATACTTTTACAGTAGAGAAAGTGTGTATATATATATATGTATATATAT
>NW_008468592.1:0-970 GCF_000622305.1 Nannospalax galili
TTTTGATTTGTTCACAAACAAGACCTACTTCATGCTCCATATGAGATCCACCTAAAACATGATTTGGGAAAATATATGACATAAGATAAAAACCAAAGACTAGAGCAAGGTTCTGTTCCTAATAGTAGAGTAGAGTTACAGCCACAAAACACCAAAAATAATAATTATAAAGCATATTATTTCAAGTATAAAACTTATACACTTAAACATTTTATAAAATCATATAATATACATTTGTTTAAATGTACATATTAAAAATTGCTAATTTCAATATAATCAAATTAGAAATATAGTTGGGGAGATAGCACAGTTAGTAAAGTGCTTGCTGCACAAGCACAGGATGGGAATTCGATCCCCATAACCCACATAAAAAACAACTTGAGTGTTGGTTTCTGTTCTGCAGGATGGGGTTTGTGGAAGTTGTCAAGAATAAGGCCTACTTTAAGAGATACTAAGTGAAATTTAGATGACAATAGGGTAAAACTGACTACTATGCTTAGAAATGATTGGTGATCCAGGACGAAAATAAGTACAGTATGTCCAATTATATGATAATAGTTCATGTAACTAAAAGAGATGTCATCTGCCAGATTGCCTAGGTATGGAGGGCTGTGGGAGTCTGTGCAGCACATGCACGTGGGTACCAAAGTTGGCCTGACAAATTATGCTGCAGCCCATTGTACTGGCCTGCTGCTGCCCAGAGGATTTTCAATATGTTTGGCATGGACAAGTATAGAGGGCAAATGGAGAGTCATACGACGTGGAAATCACTGATGGTCAGCCTGGTGCCTTCACTTGGTATTTGGATGCAGGTCTTGGCCAAACTACAACTGGCAATAAAGTTTTGGGGGCCCTGAAGGGAGATATAGGTGGAGGCTTGTCTATCCCTCACAGCACCAAATGATTCCCTGATTATGGTTCTGAAAGCAAGGAGTTCAATGCAGAAGTCCATTGGAAGCACATCATGGGT
>NW_008468593.1:0-970 GCF_000622305.1 Nannospalax galili
AATAGCTGGTTACCTGACGAATCCCATAGAACTAGAAGGTAAGTATTCAAAGCTAAAAAAGCCACAAAACTCATTTTTCTACAACCTAATTCCTTTATCTGGTTTTCTGTTTCAAACAGAAGAAACCTGTAGTTTCTTGATGTTCCTCCTGAGCACAACTGCTTGCTTGCTTCAGCTGGCAAAACATTTTACGCAGTATGAAAGACAGGAGAAGCAAATGCTGTAAGTCAGCCGTCTTTTCTTGCAAATCAAGTTTTAAATGTGCCATCTGAACACCTCCTACTGAGACTACCTAAACACACTATTTTTCTATTCTCTCAAATATATTCTGTTTTAGGCCAGCACAGGTTTTGAGTTTGGGACTTTCACACCCATTTAAATCACCAAAATGCACAATAAACTGAAAAATGGTAAAAGGTGGTGCAAATAAAAGTATTTTGAAAGTATGGGGGTTCTGTTTACAATTAAACTATGAACAAGGCTCATGATTGAAAGCAAACAGGGAGGGACAAGTAACAAAGCCATTATTCTGTGCTTATGTTTTTCCCAAAAGTGAGTCTTTATGTCTAAGTGTGCTTCCCTGTAGGTCAACATTTTCCAAATAGTATGTTTATCAAAGTAACATTACTACAAAGCAAATTTTTGTTTTTAAATTATGTATGCATGTATTTACTATGTGTATGAGTATTATGCCTGCATGCATGTAACTGCACCTGTGTTGTGCAGTGCCTGCAGAGGCCAGAAGAGGGTATCAGATCCTCTGGAATTGGAGTTACGAATGGTTGTTAGCCACCAGGTGGGTGCTGGGATTTCACCTGGGTCTTCAGCAAGAACAGCCAGTGTTCTTAACAGCTGAGCCATCTCTCCAGCCATGCAGAGCAAATCTTGAACCAGTCATAGCTTCCTAATGCCTTCAATTATACTCTGAAGAAGGTACCACTTTCCTGCTCTTTAATGAGATTAATGAAAA
>NW_008468594.1:0-970 GCF_000622305.1 Nannospalax galili
TTGTTTGTTTGTTTGTTTTGTTTTTTTGTACTGGCCCAACTCGGGGCACACTTCAGGCAACTGCTCTATCACTGGGCTGTGAACTATATCCTCAGCCCTTTAAGTTTCTTTAAAAAGACAAAATCTCACTAAACAAATTATGTAGCTCTGTAATTTAAACTCTTCAAACATTAATAGACAAATGAATAAAATATCTGGTTGGAATGAAAGATTTAAAATGACAACATTTGTGGAAAGGCCGAGTAGAAGCAGGTAGATATCTGGGTTGAATTTTCATTTCAGGTGATTGGCAGTAAATTTATCATCATTGATAACACTCACTGGAATCAGATTCACAAATGTATTTATATTAGTAACTGCTTTATTGTTTAAATGTAGCCAGGCTGCGGATCTGTAACTGTGAATGATCTACAGTCTCTTCTTCCAAGATTCATGGCTCCTATGTCTGTCAACATTGATGAGGATACTTCTTATAATTCCAGAATGTCTGTGTGTTGAACTTGAACTGGGCACCTGTGTTGAGCAGAGAGAATTAGTGTTGTCTTGAAGCTGCATTTCAGTCAGCAGATTAGTTGTCTTGGGTTGTATGTATTCTCCTTGGCTGAGGAGTGTCCTGATGAACATCACATGGGCAGCTGAAGTCAGAGGGATCTCACCATGCTGAGGATGACCGCAGTGCATTAAGTGCACTCTTCTTAGTCATTTTTGTTTTGCTGTTGTTTTCACTTTGAAAAACCCACTTTTAGGAATGGAGAAACACTAAATAAAAAATTCAATCACTTGCATTAATTGCTGGTTTCTGATGCCCTAATTTATTGTAATTCTGACATTTCCAAACCAGTCTTGACTTCCTAAAAACAGAAGGAAACAAGCAAGTATTTCACTTTCAAGGGGAGACTGACGAAAGTTGCAAGGTCATAATTTTCTTTTATTCTTTTTCCTTTTCTTCCTTTCTGTCCTTCCCTGTAAC
>NW_008468595.1:0-970 GCF_000622305.1 Nannospalax galili
AGTTCCAGGACAGCTGGGGCTATGAGGAGACCCTGTCTCAAAAAGACAAAAGAACAAAAAACACAAAACCAGACATTACATTTAAACTAATATTTGTAGAGCACAATATACTTAGGCACGCCATATTTTATCTATAAATATATCCTCACAATGAAAGTCCACTGTTGGATATGTCCATTGATGTCTCTCCTTACTCTGAACCCTGTATAGCACCTTCTGGCACTCTGAAATCAATTCAACAGGAAGGAAGTTTCCTGGTTAATTTAGGATTGAGTTCCCTACGTCCTGTATCCAAAGAGTGTGGTTTCTACAAGAGGGTCTTCCCAGTTAGTCATGGTGGGAGGTCAAATGCAGTGGCAATTTGGGGGGCTGACTGTGGGGACTCTCTGAAAAACAACTGATCGGGTGTTACCCTGTTCCTGGCCCAGAGATTTCCATTCAATAACCCATGTCTTCTTTAAACGGCATTGTTCCCCCATACAGTGTTTCTCTGTTCAAACTCACTTTATTGGAAAGATTTATTTCTAGTTTAGCTATGTGTATGAGTGTGTGGGGAGGGTTATGTGTAGGTGTGAGTGAAGGTGACCTCAGATGTGAGAGGGGCTATCCAGGTCCCCTAGAGCTAGAGTTACAGGTGTGTGAACAACCCAACATGGGTGCTGGGAACCCAAACTCACCCAGGTCTTCAGCAAGAGCACTACATGCTTCTCTCTGCTGAGATACCTCACCAGCCCCTCAAACTGTTTGTTAAAAACTTGTATTTTCATTAGCTCACAGAGTAGTGTGGTTTCACAACGCTTCTTTATACATCCTTAATTTTGGTTACCTGCCCCTACCCTTCCTTTTCCCTAACCTGCTGTCCTCATCTGTGCTTAACTCTTTAGCTCCAAATCCTTTTTTAAATTTTTATGAAAACTTGATTGAGAATTTCATACATACATATAAAATGTTTTGATCAAATCCATGCCCA